>NC_064639.1:380961141-381264171 GCF_023864345.2 Schistocerca serialis cubense
GTTTTAAGGAATGCTTTTTGTTTTACATTTATGACTGCCTTGACGGGTCCAAGATGTTGGATAAATTCTAGTGATCGATTCCACTCATTGGCTTTGACCAATGACATCATACGTAAGGCAAAGATGCTACATATCGGCAATCTATGAAGGGTACGGATCATACTCGTAAACAAGCGAATATAGCATGAGATAAAATAATACTCACATTTAAAGCGATCATTATTTACGCGCGAATTACATGTAAACGAGTTGAAGATGACCGAAATAAATAAGAACAGTAGTGCACAAAATTAGTGCCTAATTAGAATTATTATCATACTTTATGCGAGTGGAGGGACACAGAGAACCGTAAGCTGTATTACAGTATAGCGCATGGTGAAATCGTCCTATTGCAAAATTACGTTAATTCTATTATTGATTATTCATTCAAACGCGAGAAGCGCACGAAAGTTGGGGTTTTGGGCGGGGAGAAATTAAATTAGAACAGAACAACGGAAAAATAAAGCGAATTATAACAAATACCAATTACTGACATAAATTTTGGAGAAACGAACACCGTAAATCCTAAATAAAGCACGAACTCAAGTAAAGGAAATCCATTAAAAATTAACACTTCTGTTATTAATTTGGAATGAGTGGAGACTGTCTCTCAGGAAGGCGTCAAGTGAATTTTTATCTGCTTTTCTGAATAGGTATATTTTTCGCTTATTTTTCGAGGATTTGGGATTACAATATTCAATCTCGCTACGACAACCCTGTGTTGATGCTCGTTATTAACTCAGGATTATTTGTTGCTAAGAGGTCAAGTGTATTTTCACAACCGTTTACTATTCGCATGGGCTCATGAACTATGCTACTTGTCTGAGGCATGTCGATTTCATAGGTTTAACTCGGCATATGGTTGCGAAACAACATGAAACTGAACGAGCACATAAGCTTATAACGACTGTCGCAGGGAAGACGATTGGCATACTGTTTATTGGGAGAATTCTAGGAAACTGTTGCGCGTCTATGAAGGAGAGAACACAGGATGCTTGTGCGATTCACTCTTGGGTACTGCTGGGGCGTTTCGAATTCCCACCAGGTCGAATAGCAGCAAAGCTTTAGAGAAATTAAATTTTGTTCCTTGATTTTTATTATTCGATTCGATCAGTGCGAGTTTGCGAAGGACATGTTTTACAACTTTAAGCGAGAATTTTACCAGTGAAGAAGTTCTTTTCACGGAACCTACTGAGAATGTTTAGAGATCCGTTACAAAAACTGACAGTTGGCGAGACATATTTTGCCAAATTTAAGTGTGTGACATTTTAAAAGTCAATATAATTTATTGCGTCCAAAGTTCTCATTACCAAAAAGTTTTCAGTGGTGCTGAGCCACAGTCATGGAGTATTTTTTGAAAAATAAACCGTTATTTGACATTATGTTACTATTTTTTTCTGTACTATTTAGATTTCGGCTTTTACCCCATTATCAAGTACAATGGTAAATGTTCTTAGACCAATAACAGGTCATATCTGGCAAGGTCAGCCCAAAGCTGGTAACAATAGTTGTTTACCTGCTTTGGGTTGACTTTATCAGATATAACGTGTTATTGGTCTAAGAACTTTAACATTTTACTTAAGGATAAAAGCCGAAATCTAGACAGTACAGAAGAAAAATACAGTTGTCTCAGTCATTATGGTCGTTTATTCTCTCAAAAGAAAAATTCCATTTCCAGATTCAGCGCTTGACTGTCATTTTCAGATGTCGTTAATCCACTAACAGTTCGTCAAGATCTATAAAGATTTCGATTAAGCATTCTGAACATTATGAATTCTTATAAAATATATCAATGAAGGTATATCATATCATCAAATATTGAAAGAGACTCTTTACTGGAACAAGGAAGAGAATGATTTTCATTGGTACAAATTACCATCCATTATCCACTTTGCAATAGTGATCGGAGTGTGTGAGTAGATATATAAGGTACCTTACTTATCAACATGTCTTCCTCTTTATTCCGAGATACTGTCTGTTGTTTCTCGTTGATTTAAGGAAACCAGCACTATTCATAGATTTGAAGTATTTTTAAATAAGGACAAGTAAACGAATTAATTAATGTCTTTAGTCGGCCATACGTGTAGGTAAAGATAATGGCCCATTACAGTGGCACTTACTGGAGCTCAGTTGTGATCATCAGCTCTCATGTTGTAAGACGTCGTGGTCTCCTGACCTTCATTGCTTACATATTCCGCCCTCGCAATCATATTCCACACGTCAAGACGCTTCATTTGAACCCAAACTTGATAAGATAAAGTCAATGTTGTAGGAATTCATGTAAACGATATGCAAATAACAGGTGCTCACCGGGGTTGAAATACTCAAGACTGGCATACACACATACATTCCAGACACGACGGCCACAGGAGCTTTTTGTTTGAGAGAGGCAGACTACACACCAGGAGGCCGGTCCCTTCAGAGGACAAGTCAACCTCAGCTGCCCGTGGAGCAGACAGCATGTGCCTGAGTGAAAGGGGGAACGACCCCGTGTTTGGCTTAAAAGCAAATTCCGCTACATTGTGTGGGAGCATCCAACCTACGCATTCTTTACACATAGTACGCAGTTTCAGAGATTTTCACAGGGAGACAGCAAACGCCAAACGCCGATACTACAGATTTCCAGGTTGTTCGCCTTAAACGAAACGTCATTCTCCTGTTTTAGAAGAGCAATGCTGATTGGTAGCCGATATTTCTGACGCCTTGTGCTGAAGGAGTAATGGAAGAGACCGAAAGGTCAGGCGTGGAGAGGCGCCGTTCCGTTGTCACTCTAGGAGCGAGGAACAAGTCTCTCGTCAGTACTTCACTGGGAGAGCACCTCTGTCGAGAGCGAATCGAAGTGCGACTCTATATTGAGTCCATACGATTAAGCGCTGTTCACTGTGTTGGCTGACACACTTATTGTGCGGTGTGAACGGACAGAGTTATAGTTAAACGCCTGTGAGCGAATTTTTGAGTGGCATCGCAGTGGACTGGTTATCTGACGAGTGTACCACGCCAATAGTTAGACTAGGGGCGAATAGGAATCCTTGACTTCATCAAGGCGTAGGGAGAGTTTGATTGGTGAAGGTCAATACAGATAGAATGAGAGTTATTTTATTTGTCAGCAGCGAGCAGCGCAGACAGCAGTCATCACAGCTTACGGTATTGTGCGCTGCAGATATTGCGAGCCCCATATTTCCTCCACAACAGTACACTTCACTGCATTTTGACACGCGACAGCCTCATCTGTACCTAGCAAGATTCTAAAGGATAATTATTCAAGTTGAGTAGGCGCGCCTCTCAGCCATTCTGCCAAGCCAATAACAGTCTTAAACTTTTTATAGAAATTTCATTAGCGAATCCTATCCTTGAGAGGTAACTTCACATTCCGAAAAGAACCAGGATATAACTTGTTCAATTCATAACTAAAAGTGCCATTGTGATTTCTCTGAATTTTTGCAAAATAAATAATAATTTTCGTTAGTTTCATGTTTTTCTTACACTAACTAGCACTACTCCAGTACCCAAGTATCCCACTAGCTATGTAAGAAATTTTGTGAATTTTTGTGTCATTTCCTTACAGCAGACGACTCCAGAAGATATTTATTGCTGAAAGTTTTTCAGGCATTTCTCTTTAGGACGTTAGGAGCGTCTGTCTGACTTTTGTAGTGGTGTGGGGGTGGAAATTGCATCTTGCAGGAGCCACAGGGTAAAGAGTACATCTCAGATTAATCCGTTGCGCAGAATAACGGAATAGCAGATAAACCCCACACGCTCACAATGTCAGTGAAGTCCGGCCCTCTTGGCCGCTGTGGATGACTGGTGAAGTGGGTAGGGGGGGGGGGGAGGGGGAAGCTAACGTAAGGCCGTTTATAATTCACAACGGAGAGGAGCAGCCTTTTCTTTAAGGAGTCGACTGCGCACAGGGGACTCATTCGCGACGTAGCCGAGGCGGAGCCATCGTCCGGATAATGTGTTTTGTGAGACGCGTGGGCAGCTGCAGTTCGCAGCAGCTGTCCGGCATAAAACTGCAGCCTCTCTCCTCTCTTCACTGAGAACGCTCATCGAAACCGTAGCAGCAAAACAGCCTCCATCAAGTGCCAGAAACGCCTGCTGCCGCATTTATGCACTTTAGTTAAATTATGTGCTAGGTTTGCTTGCACTAGGAGTGTTTATAATTACTGTCCGCAATCTGATATATCAGAAATATTCCGTGCTTTGCGATGCAACTTCTCATTTTTCTGTGTCAGCTATCAGACTGTTACGAGACATCGTCTGGCAGTACTTGCATGTTGTGTACAGTTTAGGGCGTTTGTGGTCATTTTGTAAGAGCCCAACCATGTGTTTTGACCATTGGATATTACATTCTCTTTTTCCTGCATAACTGAATATGCCTCACTAATCTCTCTATAGTGGATATAGTCTCTCATTGTATACTACATAGCTAATCTTACGAGTGGCATCTCTAATCGCTGTTGCATCCTCTTCTCCTGTTTTGTTGAGTGCCTAGTTTTCATTTCTCTACTTCAGATTAAGTAGAGTTATCAGCTTTGTAAAATTTTTATAGAGTTTCTTTCCTAGTTAAATTCTGTAGAGCTCTATCGAAAATCCCGCAGATCAGCTGAAAGTAGACACCATGTATTCCAGATCATTCTTTTCGTCGTGTAGAGTGATGTACATAAATATCTCCAAAGTAGAAAATTAGTGAACCAAATTAATTAAAAATATTAACTCATTCGAGAAACTTGTTATTTATTCCTGTCGTCGATTTACGTTTGAGAGGCATTCATTTTGTTTTAGGGACTCTAATTACTAAACTACTCTTTTTCTGTGGTTAATTGTATCAGGTCGGCAGCTTTTCGGAGGCCGCTTTTAAATTTGTGTGCATATACAGGGTGTTTCAAAAATGACCGGTATATTTGAAACGGCAATAAAAACTAAACGAGCAGCTATAGAAATACACCGTTTGTTGCAATATGCTTGGGACAACAGTACATTTTCAGGTGGACAAACTTTCGAAATTACAGTAGTTACAATTTTCAACAACAGATGGCGCTGCAACTGATGTGAAAGATATAGAAGACAACGCAGTCTGTGGGTGCGCCATTCTGTACATCGTCTTTCTGCTGTAAGCGTGTGCTGTTCACAACGTGCAAGTGTGCTGTAGACAACATGGTTTATTCCTTAGAACAGAGGATTTTTCTGGTGTTGGAATTCCACCGCCTAGAACACAGTGTTGTTGCAACAAGACGAAGTTTTCAACGGAGGTTTAATGTAACCAAAGGACCGAAAAGCGATACAATAAAGGATCTGTTTGAAAAATTTCAACGGACTGGGAACGTGACGGATGAACATACTGGAAAGGTAGGGCGACCGCGTACGGCAACCACAGAGGGCAATGCGCAGCTAGTGCAGCAGGTGATCCAACAGCGGCCTCGGGTTTCCGTTCGCCGTGTTGCAGCTGCGGTCCAAATGACGCCAACGTCCACGTATCGTCTCATGCGCCAGAGTTTACACCTCTATCCATACAAAATTCAAACGCGGCAACCCCTCAGCGCCGCTACCATTGCTGCACGAGAGACATTCGCTAACGATATAGTGCACAGGATTGATGACAGCGATATGCATGTGGGCAGCATTTGGTTTACTGACGAAGCTTATTTTTACCTGGACGGCTTCGTCAATAAACAGAACTGGCGCATATGGGGAACCGAAAAGCCCCATGTTGCAGACCCATCGTCCCTGCATCCTCAAAAAGTACTGGTCTGGGCCGCCATTTCTTCCAAAGGAATCATTGGCCCATTTTTCAGATCCGAAACGATTACTGCACCACGCTATCTGGACATTCTTCGTGAATTTGTGGCGGTACAAATTGCCTTAGACGATACTGCGAACACCTCGTGGTTTATGCAAGATGGTGCCCGGCCACATCGCACGGCCGACGTCTTTAATTTCCTGAATGAATATTTCGATGATCGTGTGATTGCTTTGGGCTATCCGAAACATACAGGAGGCGGCGTGGATTGGCCTCCCTATTCGCCAGACATGAACCCCTGTGACTTCTTTCTGTGGGGACACTTGAAAGACCAGGTGTACCGCCAGAATCCAGAAACAATTGAACAGCTGAAGCAGTACATCTCATCTGCATGTGAAGCCATTCCGCCAGACACGTTGTCAAAGGTTTCGGGTAATTTCATTCAGAGACTACGCCATATTATTGCTACGCATGGTGGATATGTGGAAAATATCGTACTATAGAGTTTCCCAGACCGCAGCGCCATCTGTTGTTGAAAATTGTAACTACTGTAATTTCGAAAGTTTGTCTGCCTGAAAATGTAATGTTGTCCCAAGCATATTGCAACAAACGGTGTATTTCTATCGCTGCTCGTTTAGTTTTTATTGCCGTTTCCAATATACCGGTCATTTTTGAAACACCCTGTAAATAGATGATCAGCGAATAAAATAGTACGTAAGTCAGTTCCCTCAAGGCAAGACATTTGGCTAGTTATGCCCATTTATTATAATGAATTTTATAATAAATAAATAAATACTTACACCTGCCACTGAGAAAAACTGTATAGATACAGATAAGAAATAATACGGAGGAATGTCAAAATCTAAGCACACCCTCTCCCTTTATTAGACTATAGAGGGTGAAAACGCTGTAGAAATAACACCACTGGTCAGAATGACGTCAAATTGCAACGGAATATTATCGGAGAAGGGGAAAAACGTATGGCAGAAGAAGAAAAAAATAGTGCGCAAACTGATCAATAGATGAAGCTGTATGTGTCAGAATACGTAAATAAAAACACCTGTCATGCGCACGACCCACTGAAGTTGGTATAAACACAACGGGTACACGGCTTTTCCTCCTTTAGCGTCTACGACGTTCTCCATGACTGTCTCAATACAGGATCGCGCTCTGCTTGTAAAGCTGTATTACAATAATGATGACTGCGCTCACGTCGCTCTGCAGAAGTTCCGGACACTGAAGGGTTTGAAAAAAGGCGTTGGTCCGATGACTGCCGTGGGTCTGGAGAAAATGATTCGGCAATTCGAAAAGACGGGTTCTTTTGTGTGAAATCTGGTAGAGAGAGGAAACGAATTGATTTGACGTCAGTGCAAGCAGTGACCACAGCAATGCAGGAGCAGACGAGTGGTGGTGTGCAAACGTATAGTGCACGGAGAATCGCCGGAACATTGGACATAGGCGTGAGCATGGTGCGTAGAATCCTACAAAACATCCTTCTTTGCTATCCATTCAAAATTACCCTTGTGCACGAGGTACTTCCTGTTGACATGCCTGCAAAAGAGACCTTTGCTTTAGAATTTCTTGCTCGCGTGGAAGTGGACAATGATTGGCCGTGGAAGATTTTGTGGACAGACGAAGCCCATTTCCATCTGACAGGATATGTCAATACACAGAATTGTGGAGTATGGGCAACGCAAAATCCACACGCAAATCAACCAGTACCACTTCATCCTGAAAAGGTCACTGTGTGGTGCGGGTTTACGGCATCAGTTATCATGGTGCCATATTTTTTCGAAGATACAGGTGCTTCAGGTCCTGTTACCTGTACCGTCACTGGAAAGCGCTATGAGTGTCTTTTGCGCCACCACGTCATTCCAGCTCTCCAACAGCGTGGATGTGTGGATGGGATCATTTTTATGCAAGATGGTGCACCCTCGCACATTGTAAATCCAGTTAAGCAGCCGCTGAAGCGCCATTTCGGAAATGCTAGAATTATCAGCCGCCATTTCCCTACAGCCTGGCCGTCCCCATCACTTGATCTTAATCCGTGTGACATCTGGCTGTGGAGCTACCTGAAAGATGTTGTGTTCAGTGTTCCGATTGCAAACTTAGCTGCATTGAAGGCACACATTGCGCAAACATTCTGAACCTGACCCCGGAAACACGCTTTTTACGCGGTTTTTGGCCTCAGGACAATTAAAAACCGATGTGAGTGATGCTTTTTATGCGGTGTTTGGTCTCAGGACAATTAAAACCCGATTTTTCCCATCCGACGTGATATGACCTTGTCTTGGTGGATGGGCTCACGTAACTAACAGTATCACAGCTGTACACCCATGCACACTAAGTAGTACAGTTTGTTTAACGTCAAAAGTACACCTTAGGCATTGTTGTAGATTCATTTGTCATTTGAAGTCGACCACTATTAAATTATGGTGCTTACAGCGCTATCTATTGCTACATTTTGTAACTATTTATTTTTCTTCTTCAATACGTTTTCCCCCTTCTCCGATAATATTCTGTAGCAATTTGACGTCATTCTGACCAGTGTTGTTATTTCTACAGCGGTTTGAAAGTTTAACTTTAATTATAGTCAAATTGTATTTTTTTTGGATGTCTCATTAAAACATGTTGTTGTACTATGTGAATTTTCAAAATTTTCTTCGTTGTGGTGTGGGTATGTAATAATTTAATTTGTGTTATTTACTACGGCTATTATTGCCGTCAGTACAACCACATTTTTTGCTGTGAATTTGAGAGTGAATTATGTCGGTCCTCTCTAAAACCCCATACTCCTCTCAGACATGACAAGTTACAAACTGTACGTAGCAATTCACTCGCTTGTAACTCAACTAAATTCCTCCCATTAATCTTTCGGTGTGCTTGGCTTTAACATTTCGTAAATTTGTTTAAGTGTGCCTTTTAGTGTGTGAATAGATTAGTTTGTGAATAGATCGACAATGAAGCACTTTGCACCCAATCGAAGCCTATGCCATTTTGTTCTGTTGTAAATACAGACATAAAACAACTTTCAAGTTCTTGTTATATCTGCGATGTGGTAGCTGTTGGTAGTTTTTGGTATTCCCCTGTTTAAAGAAGGAAGCCTTCCCCAATGCAGCAGAAAAAGTTCTAGTTGTTCGGAGGCATCTCGGTCTAATGTTTTTTGATATTCTGAAGCTGTAGCCTGACTGTAGGGTTTCTTAATAGGTTAGTAAAAGGGACAATTTTGAAAGTAATGGTGAACAGTTTCGAAACCAAAGTAGAAACTCAAGCGAGAAAATGCACAGTAGCCCGCAAGTTGATCGTTTACGCACTACGAATACACTATATGATCAAAAGTATGCGGACACCTACAAAAACATAACGTTTTCATATTAGGTGCATTGTGCTGCCGCCTACTGCCAGGTACCCCATATCGGCGACCTCAGTAGTCATTAGACATCGTAAGAGAGCAGAATGGGGCGCTTCGCGGAACTCACGGACTTCGGATTTGGTCAGGTGATTGGGTATCACTTGTGTCATACGTCTATACCCGAGATTTTCACACTCCTAAACATCCATAGGTCCAATGTTTCCGATGTGATAGTGAAGTGGAAACGTGAAGGGACACGCAAAGCACAAAAGCGTACAGGCGACCTCTTCTGTTGACTGACAGAGACTGCCGACAGTTGAAGAGGGCCGTAATGTGTAATAGGCAGACATCTATCCAGACCATCACACAGGAATTCCAAACTCCATCAGGATCCACCGCAAGTACTACGACAGTTAGGCGGGAGATGAGAAAACTTGGATTTCATGGTCGAGCGGCTGCTCATAAGCCACACATCACACCGGTAAAATTCAAACGACCCCTCGCTTGGTGTAAGATGCGTAAACATTGGACGATTGGAAAACGTTGTGTGGAGTGACGAATCACAGTACTCGATGTGGCGATCCGATGGCTGGGTGTGGGTATGGCGAATGCCCGGTGAATGTCATCTGTCAGCGTGTGTAGTGCCAACAGTAAAACTTGGAGGCGGTTCATTACATCCCTGTAAAGAACTGGCCTGCACAGATTCATGACCTGAATCCAATAAAACCCCTGTGAGATGTTTTGGAACGCCGACTTCGTGCCAGGCCGCACCGACCGATACCGTTACCTCTCCTTAGTGCAGCAGTCCGTGAAAAATGGGCTGCCATTCCCAAAGAAACCTTCGAGCACCTGATTGCACGTATGCCTGCGAGAGTGGAAACTGTCATCAAGACTAAGGGTGGGCCAACACCATACTGAATTCCAGAATTACCGATGGAGGGCGCCATGAACTTGTAAGTCATTTTCAGCTAGGTGTCCGGATACTTTTGATAACATAGTGTATTGCTTTCCTATCTGATTCTGCGCAGAACCTCCTCGGTCCTTACCTTATCAGTCTACCTCCAGTAATTTTCTACATTCGTCTGTAGCACTACGTCTTAAACGCTTGGTTTCTCTTCTATTTCGAATTTTTCCATAGTCCATATTTCACTACCATACAATGCTATACTCCAAACGTACATTCTCAGAAATTTCTTCCTCAAATTAAGGCCTATGTATGATACTAGTAGACTTCTCTTGGCCAGAAGTGCCGTTTTTGCCTTTGCTAGTCCTTGCTCCGTCCGTCATGGGTTATTTTGCTGCCTAGATAGCAGAATTCCTTAAATTCATCTTCTTCGTGAGTATCAATCATGATGTTAAGTTCCTCCCTGTTCTCATTTCTGCTACTTCTCATTACTTCCGTTTTCTTCGATTTACTCTCAATCCATATTCTATACTCAATACACTGTCCATTCCATTCAGCAGATACTGTAATTCTTCTTCTCTTCAACCGAAGATAGCACTATCATCAGCGAACCTTATCATTGGCATCTTCTCACACTGAATTACACCACTCTTCAACCTTTCTTTTATTTCCATTATTGCTTCTTCGCTGTATTGATTGAACAGTGTGGGACTGATGACCTTGCTGTTTGGTACCACAGCCCCCTCAAATTAATCAATTAGGTTGAACAATGGGGGCGAGAGAATAAACCTTTATAATCTGACCACTTCGTTCTTAGTCTTCCACTCCTATTATTCCCTCTTGGCTCTTGTACATGCTCTATATTACGTGTTTCTCCCTGTAGCTTACCCCTACTTTCCTCGGAGTTTAAAACATCTTGCACCATTTGACAATGTCGAAAGCTTTTTGCAGGTCGGCAAATGCTATGAATGTGTCTTTATTTTTCTTTAATCGGGCTTCCATTATCAATATCAACGTCAGAAGTGCCTCTCTGTGCCTTACCTCTCTCAAAAGCCAGACTGATCGTCATCTAACATAACCTCAATTTTCTTTTCCATTCTTCTGTATAGTGTTCTTGTCAGAAACTTGGATGCATGAGCTGTTAAGCTGTTTGTGGATAATCCTCGCATTTGTCAACTCTTGCAGTCTTCTGAATTGTGTGGACGACTAATTTCAGAAAGTCAGATGGTATATTGCCAGTCTCATACATCTACACACCAGTGTTAATAGTCGTTTGGTTGGCACTTTCCCTAATGATTTTAGAAATGCTGATGGAATGTTGTCTATCCCTTCTGCCTGAGATAGGATGTGTTACTCACTCACCTATTTTTCGCATATGGAAAATTATTAAAGATTTCATTACAACCTGATGCACCTTGAGCGAGACTCTAGAAAGTTAATGGCGTGAGCAGACGTCGATGGAAAATGGCAAGGCGCTAAAAGCATGAGGTATTTTTATGATTCTTAGCTCGTAGAAATAGCAGATTGGGAGTTGAAAGCAACTGCCAGCGAACCCTTACTAAATCTTGCCGGACAGGCCCACAGTCATACAGGGCAGACAGGGCAGCCCCTCATCAAGACAGGTCTCCAGCAGAACAATGCTGAGCTACCTGCCACAGTGCCAGCAGAAGCCTGAGCTGGGGCACTGGGCTGAAGGAACGCATCTACACAGTGGAGTCGTAAACCGGGCATTGTGTGCACAGCCACATGTAATAAAAATTCACCCGTTTTCATGTTGGCCCATGGTGCAAATAGGCCAGTGAACCACTTCCCTGGCTGCCTCGGTTGTATAATAAAAATCCAGCATCTGAGAAACGTTTGAGAATAGAATCTTTATTACACCTCATGGCTAGGACTAACAAGCCCCAAGGCACAGGTGATTTAGATAAAGATCTTTAAGATTGTATCTGTTCACTTGTTGCTGAGGGAAGCAACATGACTTCGGAGAAAATTGTCTCTTTCCCCTCAGCAAAAACTTTAAAAAGCCAGTAAGAGGCAGTTTCTTTTTTTTCCAGAGATTCAGGTTTCTTAACTGTTGCCCTGGTTCGACATGAGTTTGTGCTGCCTCTAGAGCTCTGTGATTGGCTCAAGACAGTGTGAAGGCGGTGTCGTTCTTGCACTTTGCAGGAAAACAGATTTTTTTTTTTTCTGGAGAGGTGCGAGGCACTCTTGTGTGGGACTAGTCTGGTAAGCACTTCTGGTGGAAGCTCTGGTATGTGTGGTTGGTACTTGAGATGTGTCCTGACTGACTTCACTTGCTAGTAGTTTAGACTGGGGAGCCTGTGTTGAAGTTCTTACTGTCCCAATTGTGTGACTGCAAATATGTCATACTACTCATTTGGCGAGGGCACACTTATTCGTTTTTGGTTTACCAGTCTTAACGTTTGGTTCCTTGTGTACTCTGTCATATAAGTGAGTCAAATAGGTCCTTGGTACGACTTGCGAATGGGTGTGTCACACACTGAAATCTACCTTGACTTCAGGGCTCTGGTAGAGAGTAAATTGCGATCTGTCTGACTGATCGCTAGACCGTGAGATTTTTGCATTTCTTTCGTGGCCGCGATCGATTCACAGGTGCCACCTCCACGTCTCACCTCCATCGCACACTTCTCGCCAGCTGCAAGTTACGTCGCCACACGAAACAAATAGGGTAACGTACATGCCAATCTGGCATTGTCAGGGCTTACAGATCTCAATCTCCACTTGCTCTCAGCCTCACCTATGTAGTGAAACTGCAGTCGATCTGATCAGTTAAAGTCTGCTCAGCGTCAGATCAATTCAGATTGCGTTATCCACATTTTTAGGGCCAGAGTACTTGAACCACTCCACTAGTTAAACTGTCTCTGCTACCCAGGATCCTTGTCTTAAATCACCTGTTGGTTGTTTACAGTATTCAACCAATAACTTGTTTAGCATAATTTATGTCTGTTTTGGGAAAATAAATGTTGTTAGAACACTAAAATTACGCCAACATTCGCAGTCATTTAGACAGTCCCACAGAGTTGTATTTCATGCCTTATTTGATCTTAAGTCTTCCAAAGACCTTTTAAATTCTGATTGTAATACTGGATCCCCTGTCTCTTCTATATAGACTCCTGTTTCTCCTTCTTTAATTAGACAAGTGCTCCCCTTCATAGAGGCCTTCAATGTACTCTTTCCATCTACCCGCTCTCTCCTTTGCATTTAACTGTGGAATCCCTATTACATTCTTAATATTACTACCATTGCTTGAAGTACTGTAACATCATATCTAGTCAAATTTGTATATCTTGTTTCTTCCATTGAATGCACTTTTAATCTTAAATTAAAATACACACAAAACCTATTATGTATCTTATTTATTAACATTATCTAAGTTAGCAACAAATTCAAACAAAATTGTGTATATGCGTTGTCCCGCGTGCTGGCGGGTCTGCTGTTTTGGCTCGTTGTCGCCACTTCTTGCGATCTTGTGCCTGATCAGGGTGAAGGCTTGAGATCGTGAGGTCTTCATGCAGGGTGTCAAGCCATTAAAGCCATCGCTGCCTTGGTCGTCCTGCTGGCTGTTTTCCGTTTACATTTAGACTGAAACTAGTCTTTGCCACTGTTGTCTCGTCTGCTCTAAGGACATGCCCGCGGCTTTCTCTCATTTTGTCTGCTATTGGTGCAACACCGTATAGCCTGCTAACTTCATTATTTGTGACGTGATCATGCAATGTTAATCCCGGTGTCCACCTAAGCATTTTAGTCTGCATAACAGCAAGTTCTTGCTGCACTTCCTTTGTTGAAGACCAGCATTCAGCCCCATACAGTGCAACTGGACGGATTACCGATCGATACACTTTTGATTTGAGCCTGTTTTCAATTCTTTTGTCCTTAGTACTCCAGTAACGGTACGCCATTGAGCCACGCACTGCTTAAGGCGGTTGGAGATTTCTGCACTGAGGTTACCATCGGCAGCAGTTGTCGAGGCCAGGTACTTAAAAGTCCTTGTTGTTGGGAGGTCAACACCATTGATTCTGATGTTTACAGAGTCTTTTAAATCTGTGGAAAGGTAGTATGTTTTCAACAAATTGAGCCGTACTGCTACATCTGCAAAGAGGTCATTCCAGGCTTGGACTTGAAGTTGTAGATCATTCTTATCTTCACTGGCCAGTAGCACATCATCAGCATACAGTAACGCCCAGGGTGAGGTTTTCTGCAGGTTTCTTGTGACGGTATCCATGACAGTGATAAATAGGAGCGGTGAGAGAGCAGTTCCCTGATAAACTCCGACGGAAATAGGGAAGTCGTCAGATAGTCCGGCATCTGACTGTTCGGGTTTCTGGTAGAGAAGTATGACGCATCTAACGAGCTCTTCAGATACTCCATGCTCTCGTAGGACGAGCCAAATTAACTTGTGTGTCACTCGGTCAAAGGCCTTTTCGAGGTCGAGAAAGGCAAAGTGTAGATGATTTGACTTCTCATGGTGCTTTTCGATAAGCAGGGGAGCTGCGTGGATAGCATCTGTCGTCCAACAGCCCTTCACGAATCAACATCGATTGATGGAGAGACTGATAATTTGTCAGATCCTTTTATCGATGATGCGCTCGAATACTTTCGTGGTGTGTGACAGAAAGCGTACTGGGTGGTAGTTGTTAGATTCAGCTGGAGTTCAATTCTGCTTCCGAATTGGAACTGTTGTGCCACATGTCCAGTCAGCTAGAATCTTTCCCTCCCCAATGATCTTATTAAAGTAATACGTCAACCATTCAGCTGAATCACAGTGTTTTGTATTCTACAAGTCTGCAGGAAGGTCATACGGCCCCGTTGCCTTTCCATTTTTCCTTTTCCGTAATGCTTCGACAACCTCATCCTTGGTGAATGATGCAATGGGTCCCCTCTACTGGAGTTAACACTGGAAATGGAGCATGTGGAAATTCCTCATTGCAAACTTCCTCAAAGTATTTCCTCCATCGCTCTGCTACTTTCTTTCTGTTGGTAATAAGTTTGCCTTCTTCGTCATTGATTCCACAGAATTTTTCATAGATCGTGACCGGGCCAAATATCTGACGAAATAAGCGTCAAACGAAAAAACTACAAAGGAAGAAACTTGTCTATCTTGAAGGGGTAAACAGGTGGCGCTATGGTTGGCCCGCTAGATGGCGCTGCCATAGGTCAAACGGATATCAACTGCGTTTTTTAAAATAGCAATCCCCATTTTTTATTACATATTCGTGTAGTACGTAAAGAAATATGAATGTTTTAGTGGACCACTTTTTTCGCTTTGTGATTGATGGCGCTGTAATAGTCACAAACATATGAATCACAATTTTAGACGAACCGTTGGTAACAGGTAGGTTTTTTTAAATTAAAATACAGAACGTAGGTACTTTTGAACATTTTATTTCGGTTGCTCCAATGTGATACATGTATCTTTGTGAACGTATCATTTCTGAGAACGCGAATATGTGACGTACATGGCAGTATCTTTTGGCTGCATTGACTTAGAAGCCAAGGCACCGTAGACCTTAATGTGTGACGTAAATTTCAAGCAGATGCGTCTACTTGAGAAAATGGGTTTTGAACAGTCGGAGAGACAGGCAGGCAGACACACGGACAACTAAGTGATCCTGCACGAGTTCCGTTTTTAGATGCTGAGGTACGGGACCCTACAATTGGTAAATAGACGCCGAAATCGGCTACAAAATCAAAGAATTGTTCCTACCCATAGTCATAAGTAACAGTGCTGAACGTATAGCTTGAGCTTGGCTGGAAAGTCTGGAAGGAGGTGCTGCGCGCCCCAGCGGCCGGCACGTTCTGTGGGCGGCGGCGGCGTGTCGCATCGCGTGGGAGTTGCGCGGCCACTCAGGCCGTAATAGCCGCGTCTCGGAATTAGGCGCAGCAGCAGCGCGGGAAGCAGTGCCTTAAATCACGGCTGGCGCAGGCGCGGCCGCCGTTCGTCATGATCTGCGGGTGGGGGTGGGGGTGGGGGTGGGGGTGGGGGGAGGGACAGCGGCTTGCGTAAGAGCGACCCTGCGGACGCTTCCTGGACGACGCGCTCTGTCAGGCGAGCGGCCGCGCACGGCAAGGCCGGCTGAATTATCGACTGGCAAATTGCTCTGGGGCAGGGGAAGGGGCGGCGGCCGTCCGGGACGCCGTGACGGCGCAGCTTCAACAGTTAATTACGGCCGGCTGACATCTCCGGGACAGCACGGAACTTCTCGAGTAATAAAACTTTGCCGACGCTCACTACGTATGCCCTAGAACAGTTACGGTTTCTTGCTATGATCTTACTACTGACAAATGCTCTCGCATCTAAGATTTGTGCATCAGCGATCTCAATTCATCTCCATGAACATTATGACCACTGCCCGCCGCGACATTTAGAGCGGGCGTGTGATGCAATAAGGAATGAACAGTTTTATCTATAAATAATGTGGTCATAATAAATGTCGTATATTGATATTTATTATTTATGCATTTATTTATTTCACAAGTAAAGACCTGATTTTATATGTTATATCATACAAATTCAGCTTTATTACTAGTACATTTTTTTGTTGAAATTTTTACAAAAGGATATATATAGGGTGGTCCATTGATAGTGAGAGTCGTGCGGTAGCGTTCTCGCTTCCCACGCCCGGGTTCCCGGGTTCGATTCCCGGCGGGGTCAGGGATTTTCTCTGCCTCGTGATGGCTGGGTGTTGTGTGCTGTCCTTAGGTTAGTTAGGTTTAAGTAGTTCTAAGTTCTAGGGGACTTATGACCACAGCAGTTGAGTCCCATAGTGCTCAGAGCCATTTGATTTTTTTGATAGTGAGTGACCAGGCCAAATATCTCACGAAATAAGCATCAGACGAAAAAACTACAAAGAACGAAACTCGTCTAGCTTGAAGGAGGAAACCAGATGGCGCTATGTTTGGCCCGCTACATGGCGCTGCCATAGGTCAAACGGATATCAACTGCTTTTTTTTAAATAGGAGCCCCCATTTTTTATTACATATTCTTGTAGTACGTAAAGAAATATGAATGTTTTAGTTGGACCACTTTTTTCCCTTTGTGACAGATGGCGCTGTAATAGTCACAAACGTTTAAGTACGCGGTATCACGTAACATTCCGCCAGTGCCGACGGTATTTGCTTCGTGATACATTACCCGTGTTAAAATGGACCGTTTACCAACTGCGGAAAAGGTCGATATCGTGTTGATGTATGGCTATTGTGATCAAAATGCCCAAGGGGCGTGAGCTATGTATGCTGCTTGGTGTCCTGGGCGACCACATCCAAGTGTCCCGACCGTTCGCCGGATAGTTACGTTATTTAAGGAAACAGGAAGTGTTCAGCCGCATGTGAAACGTCAACCACGACCTGCAACCAATGATGATGCCCAAGTACGTGTTTTAGCTGCTGTCGCGGCTAATTCGCACATCAGTAGCAGACAAATTGCGCGACAATCGGGAATCTCAAAAACGTCGGTGTTGAGAATGCTACATCAACATTGATTGCACCCTTACCATATTTCTATGCACCAAGAATTGCATGGCGACGACTTTAAACGTCGTGTACAGTTCTGCCACTGGGCACAAGAGAAATTACGGGACGATGACAGATTTTTTGGACGCATTCTAATTAGCGACGAAGCGTCATTCACCAACAGTGGTAACGTAAACCTGCATAATATGCACTATTGGACAACGGAAAATCTACGATGGCTGCGACAAGTGGAACATCAGCGACCTTGGAGGGTTAATGTATGGTGCGGCATTATGGGAGGACGGATAATTGGCCCCCATTTTATCGGTGGCAATCTAAATCGTGCAATGTATGCTGATTTCCTACGTAATGTTCTACCGATGTTACTACAAGATGTTTCACTGCATGACAGAATGGCAATGTACTTCCAACATGATGGATGTCCGGGACATAGCTCGCTTGCGGTTGAAGCGGTATTGAATAGCATATTTCATGACAGGTGGACTGGTCGTCGAAGCACCATACCATGGTCCGCACGTTCACCGGATCTGACGTCCCCGGATTTCTTTCTGTGGGGAAAGTTGAAGGATATTTGCCATCGTGATCCACCGACAACGCCTGACAACATGCGTCAGGGCATTGTCAGTGCATGTGCGAACATCACGGAACGCGAACTACTCGCTGTTGAGAGGAATGTCGTTACACGTATTGCCAAATGCATTGAGGTTGACGGACATCATTTTGAGCATTTATTGCATTAATGTGGTATTCGAGTCTTGGTCCGGCACACAGTTTTAATCTGGCAGGAAGTTTCATATCAGCGCACACTCCGCTGCAGAGTGAAAATCTCATTCTGGGCACATTTAAGTGTCGAGCAGAAGGTTCATCGAATCACCTTCACAATAATTCTGTGTTATTCCAATCTCGTACAGCGCGCGGAAAAAACGAACATCAATATCTTTTCGTGCGTGCTCTGATTTCCCTTATTCTATTACAATGATCTTTTCTCTCGATGCAGCTCGTCGTCAAAAAAAATTTGTTCACATTCGGAGGAAAATGTTGGTGATTGAAATTTCCTGAGAAGATTCGGCCGCAACGAAAAACGCCTTTGTCTGATGTCTACCCAAAATCCTATATTATTTCAGTGACACTCTCTCCCATATTTCGTGATATTAGAAAACGTGCTACCCTTTTTTAAACTTTCTCTACGTACTCCGTCAGTCCAATCCGGCAAGGATCCCACATCGCGTAGCAGTATTCTGCAACAGGACGGACAAGCGTAGTGTAGGCCGTCTCTTTATAGATATTTTACATTTTCTAAGTCCTGCCAATAAAACGCAGTCTTTGTTTAGCCTTCCCCACAACATTTTCTACTTATTGCTTCCAATTGAAGCTGTTCGATGTTGTAATTCCTAGAAATTTAGTTGAATTTATGGCCTTTAGTTTGACAAGTATATCGTGTAACCGGAGTTTAACGGATTCCTTTTAGCACTCATGTGGAAGACCTCATACTTTTCATCATTTACGGCCAATTGCCAATTTTTGCATCATACAGATATTTTTTCTAAATCGTTTTACAATTTGTTTTGATTTTCTGATGACTTTCCTAGACGATAAACGACAGCGTCATCTGCAAACAATCGAAGACAGCTGCGCAGACTGTCTCCTAAATCGTTTACATAGATAAAGAACAGCAGAGGGCCCATGACACTACCTTGGGGAACACCAGAAATCGCTTCTGTTTTACTCGACGACTTTCTGTCAATTACTACGAACTGTGACCTCTCTGACAGGAAATCACGGACCCAGTCACATAACTGAGACGATGTTACATAGGCGCGCAATTTCACTACAAGCCATTCCTCCGGAGGTTCGAGTCCTCCCTCGGGTATGTGTGTGTGTGTGTTGTTCTTAGGATAAGTTAGTTTAAGTTGTGAGTAAGTCTAGGGACCAACGGCCTCAGCAGTTTGGTCCCTTAGGAATTCACACACATTTGAACGTTTTCACTACAAGCCGCTTGTGTGGTACAGTTCAAAATCTTTATGAGATCTAGAAATACGGAATCAATTTGAAATCCCATGTCAGTAGCACTCAATACTTCTTGTGAGTAAACAGCTATTTGTATTTCACAAGAACGATGTTTCCTAAATCCGTGTTGACTGTGTGTCAATAGACTATTCTCTTTGATGTAATGCATAATTTTCGAATACAGTGTGTGTTTCAGAATCCTGCTACATATCGCCATTAATGATATAGGCCTGTAATTTAGTGGGTTACTCCTACTACCTTCCTTGAATATTGGTGTGATCTGTGCAACTTTCCAGTCTTTGGGTACGGATCTTGCGTCCAGCGAGCGGTTGTACACTCCTGGAAATGGAAAAAAGAACACATTGACACCGGTGTGTCAGACCCACCATACTTGCTCCGGACACTGCGAGAGGGCTGTACAAGCAATGATCACACGCACGGCACAGCGGACACACCAGGAACCGCGGTGTTGGCCGTCGAATGGCGCTAGCTGCGCAGCATTTGTGCACCGCCGCCGTCAGTGTCAGCCAGTTTGCCGTGGCATACGGAGCTCCATCGCAGTCTTTAACACTGGTAGCATGCCGCGACAGCGTGGACGTGAACCTTATGTGCAGTTGACGGACTTTGAGCGAGGGCGTATAGTGGGCATGCGGGAGGCCGGGTGGACGTACTGCCGAATTGCTCAACACGTGGGGCGTGAGGTCTCCACAGTACATCGATGTTGTCGCCAGTGGTCGGCGGAAGGTGCACGTGCCCGTCGATCTGGGACCGGACCGCAGCGACGCACGGATGCACGCCAAGACCGTAGGATCCTACGCAGTGCCGTAGGGGACCGCACCGCCACTTCCCAGCAAATTAGGGACACTGTTGCTCCTGGGGTATCGGCGAGGACCATTCGCAACCGTCTCCATGAAGCTGGGCTACGGTCCCGCACACCGTTAGGCCGTCTTCCGCTCACGCCCCAACATCGTGCAGCCCGCCTCCAGTGGTGTCGCGACAGGCGTGAATGGAGGGACGAATGGAGACGTGTCGTCTTCAGCGATGAGTCGCTTCTGCCTTGGTGCCAATGATGGTCGTATGCGCGTTTGGCGCCGTGCAGGTGAGCGCCACAATCAGGACTGCATACGACCGAGGCACACAGGGCCAACACCCGGCATCATGGTGTGGGGAGCGATCTCCTACACTGGCCGTACACCACTGGTGATCGTCGAGGGGACACTGAATAGTGCACGGTACATCCAAACCGTCATCGAACCCATCGTTCTACCATTCCTAGACCGGCAAGGGAACTTGCTGTTCCAACAGGACAATGCACGTCCGCATGTATCCCGTGCCACCCAACGTGCTCTAGAAGGTGTAAGTCAACTACCCTGGCCAGCAAGATCTCCGGATCTGTCCCCCATTGAGCATGTTTGGGACTGGATGAAGCGTCGTCTCACGCGGTCTGCACGTCCAGCACGAACGCTGGTCCAACTGAGGCGCCAGGTGGAAATGGCATGGCAAACCGTTCCACAGGACTACATCCAGCATCTCTACGATCGTCTCCATGGGAGAATAGCAGCCTGCATTGCTGCGAAAGGTGGATATACACTGTACTAGTGCCGACATTGTGCATGCTCTGTTGCCTGTGTCTATGTGCCTGTGGTTCTGTCAGTGTGATCATGTGATGTATCTGACCCCAGGAATGTGTCAATAAAGTTTCCCCTTCCTGGGACAATGAATTCACGGTGTTCTTATTTCAATTTCCAGGAGTGTATATGATTGTCGGAGCTATTGTATTAGCGATCTCTGAAACGACTGTCGGTCTTTGCCTCCGTCTGTTAAGCCTAGTTTTTCTCAGGAATGGGTAGACGTGTCTAGTTGGAATACAGGCCTTTGCGTGGTGCAAAAATGTTAAGCTCATAAATCAATTTAATCGATAGATACAGTCATTTAAGTCGCATATTTTGATACTCTCAAAGTCACTCATTAAAACCTACAAGTATCGTGAAATTAGGCAATGATAAAGGTTTCACAATACCAGTAAAGGAAAAAAAATCCGAAATATGTTAATAATACATTTGTTTGTGTGGCCATCTTCCGTAGCAGCTGTTAACATCCGTTATTATAGGTTATCAGTCTTGGGCTGACTGCATTGTAATTAAAAAGAATTACACCAGACGCGTTTTCCTTTTATTTACAAAGCATCTTCTGTGGTGTCTGTAAATTGGAGACACACGTTTCTAAGTTTATTTTTTTATTCTTTTAGGTTAAAAAAAGCGTTTCCTTTATGAAGTTGGCCTGTAAGCTACTTACGGTGTTTCTTTACACAGTCTGCACCTTCCCCTCTTGCTAGCAGTTGTTGATGTCGACAAACTTCATTTCACATCTGCAGTTTTTGACATTTTGCGTTATTTCCTGCGCTGCACTATTTATAATTGACTTTCCTAACTGTTTTACATTCATCACTGCTACAGTGTTTATGCCTATTCGTTTGTTCTCGTTCACGTTGTGAGTGTTGCCAACCTATGAAATGTTTTTGATTTTGTGTGTGTGTGTGTGTGTGTGTGTGTGTGTGTGTGTGTGTGTGTATGCGAGAGAGAGAGAGAGAGAGAGAGAGAGGTAGAGAGAGAGAGAGACACAATGAAATTGTCTTGTATGTAGATATAGACGTGAGAGGGCTGTGGTTTTTTTATCTCCAAGGAGGGGGGGGGGGAGGGAGGGGAAGAACGACAGGGATGGCATGAACATTGATTATGGGACAGATATGGGACGAAATGGCAGTGGTAAATGGAGCCTGTGGTTATATTTGTACTTGTAGTGTTGTATTAAGTGGTCTATCAGTTTAAAGAGTGTGCGGTTTGCCAAGTTGATCTGATCATTTATGAGTTGTTTCTTTTCTCTCTTTTTTTGGATGTGGTAGTTTTCTTGTAAGCTGAGGAGCTGTTTTTTGTTGTTGTTTATCCTTACGATTTCCATGTCTGTGTCGCTGGTTGTAATTTTATGTTGGTGTTGGTTCTGCAAAAGTTGAATGATTTGTCCTATACTTCCATGCTCTTACTTGTTCTTTGTATCTGCTGTCAAATGTTCTCCTGGTTTGACCTATGTATCTTCCATCACATGTATTGCATTTCAGTTGGTATATTCCACATTTCTGATACTGATCAGTTTTTCCTATTGTTTTTTGGAAGTATTTCTGAATAGAGTTGTTGGTTTGGTTTGCTGTTTTTATGCCTTTTTTTTGGAAATATTGAATATTCTGTGTGTGTATTTGTGGTTGTATGTGATTGTGTACCATCTTTTACTGTTATTTTAAAAAGAAAATAAGCTTACCAACATCTACAAAAATAAAACAAAGGTAACAAGAGCTATTTTTCTTTTCAAGAGTTGATCGGTCGTGAAATTAAAACCACAGTGAACATGCAAGGATGCTTTGAGCAGATTCGTTGCGCAGTGTCTCTGGTAATCCCGTCGATCGCGTTGCGTCACACTTTTCAGTTCCCAGCGCAAACTGAGCACATAAAGTTGTCTAGTACAATAAAGTCTCCCGCCAGGTGTGAAGTACGTGCTGTCATTTGATTTCTTTATAGCTGCGCTGTTCCGCTTAATTTACAGCAGTCCACGTAACAAGCACTCTAAATTGGACTGGGCGGGTAACTTAATAAGCAAGAAGGCATCAGCCTCTCTCCATACCCTACAAAAATATAAAAATCTCTTCCCTCTTGACCTGAAAATGAAACTTGCACAAAGATACTTCTAATTATTGGTTACAGCGGCCTTGCCCAGGAAAGCTCACAGCACCTGGAACTGTTATAAATGCCTGTGTTCGTTATAACTGTGATGTTCGACTCTTGACCACGTTTCACCATCATACGCGCAACTTCCCTGGCTGCGCGCAGAGAAGCGCATAGACTTCCGTACCATCAGTCTTCTCTACCGTCTTCTCAATGAACACACTTTGAAATTCTGAAGAAAATGTTATGGAAATACTTTGCACGAAAGTTTATATACAGCCCATAGGAAAAGTAGACTTCATTCGTAAGACCGAAACGAAATGGAAGAGAAACGGTTTAGAAGAGTGTGAGACAGGTTCGTAGCCCTTCCCTCCGGTTATTCGACTTGTGGTTCGATGAACCCCCTGCCAGGCGCTTAAATGTGATTTGCAGAGTATCCATGTAGATGTAGATGTACATTGAGCAGGAAGTAAACGAAACAAACGAGAAATTGTTAAATGAATTGGAGTTCATGGAAAAGAATAAAAATTCTGAGGTTTCGCCTGGACATTATAATTCTGTCATAGACGTCAGAGAACTTAGAAGACATGTCGAACAAAATGGTTAGCGTCTTCAAAAGAAGTTTTAAGACGAACACCAAAAAAAGTAAAGCAATGGTAATGGAATGTAGCCGAATCAAATTAGGCTATGCTGAGGGAATTAGGTTAGGAAACGAAATGCTAAAAGTCTTACAATTTGGGCAGCAAAGTAACTGACGATGGCTACAGTAGAGAGGTTATAGATTGCCGATTGTCAACAGCAAGAAAAGTCCATCTAAAAAAGAAAAAGTTGTTAATATAGAACGCTAATTTTGTGTTTTAGGAAGTCATTTCTGAAGCTAGAAGGGGACATTATTACGGAGGACCACAAAACTTCTGTTGAATGCTGCACTACGTTTCAAAATGCCTCAGATACATGGCACTGTTTTTAACATAGTGGCGAGGTCTCTCAAAACAAAGGTCAGAACGTTCTAGCACTCGTTCAAGTCCTCGACGGTAGAAATTCGCTCCTTCGTCAAGGAGCCATTCGAGAACGTCCTCATCGTTGGAAAATCTCTTTTCCTCCAGATGTTCTTTCTGCTTACCGAATATATGGAAACTGTTGAAATAATTTAATTATGGGTGGACGCGATGTTGCACTTGGTCCACATACTGCCAGAATTTCACGATGAATCTGCGTGCAATTTAGGCGTTTTACACACAAGAATCGTGCTACCCGTGCACTTTGGAGTACGTTTCCAATTGCCGTTCCATTTCACTAGCGCGCTATGATGGATCTGTTACACATACCTCAGCAGAACTGTCTACAGGAAATCTGGAAAGTGTTCTGTCCTCTGGAAGTGCCCCACTCTTGCTGCATAGTGGTCTGAGAGTGGGACGGCACGTGTAACTTTCTTTTCGAAATACGTATTTGAGTGCAGTGTAGCCTTACACGAAAGTGAAGCAATTCAGACAAGAAAGGAACAGAATATTAAAGAACTCTATGGCACAACTTGACTAAAACAAGGATTCGTTTGATAGGACACGTTCTGAGGCATCAAGGGATTGTCAGTTTGTGATGAAAGAGAGTGTGGAGGATAAAAATTGTAGATGGAGACCAAGGTTTGAATACGGTAACCAGGTTCAGATGGATGTAGGTTGCAGTAGTTGATAAGTTCGTACCGATATCCTGTAAGCTAGCGTCGGTACCTCGACCTGTGGTATCGGAAGATTCCTTGGAGCGTTGTGGGAGGTGGTGAGTTCCGCGTCTGTCGGCTTTAACACGGTGCACATGTGCGGGACAGAGGATGGGGTTTTGGTAGGACACTGGTCGTAGAGTCTCCTGGTATCGGCAAGCACGTCAACATTGCCCACGCTTAGTAATGGTCACCAGCTTTGAAACACGTCGGGAAGCCACATATAAGCTCTTTAGTTCTTCGTGGCCTTGTGTTGTTGGTCTGGAACATTTGCATGTGGTAGATCCAGATTCTGATCTGGTCACGTAGATAATTCACCGAGTTGTACCTGCTGTGCGATCGTTGCAACAGTCGTTATAAAGGATTGACGGAAGTTAATGTTGAGGTTCCGTTGGCCGCGTTATATCGTAATCGTGCATTGTTGCATCTTAGCGATTGAACATACTACTTAAGTGGGAAAAATCTGACAGTGCTGGTGTGTGGTAGGCTGTCCCATCATTTACGTTTCGCCAAAGGTTGGTTCTTTGTTTCACTTTTAGAAATAAGGTGCCAAGCATTGGTACAATACGTTAGACCTACGCGTTTCTTTTATTTTAGGATAAAGAAAGGACTGATAATAGTAATTTATGTGCTTCTGTCAGGTATTTTCCCGTGTAAATACCGCACCCCTCGATGCGATCTTGTCGCAAACTTCATCTTGTTTTTAACTGGCCAAGTGGGCCACTAGATGTGTTAAAGTTCTTATTATGGTGTCCTTGTGGATGTGGATTGTTACTGGGGATGAATTTAGTGAACGACACCCCATGCGCGATCTGTAGGTGTTAGTTTGGTACTCGCTTTAAATATGTACCTCTGTGTCACAAAAGGCGTATCGTTAACCCAGTTATTGGAGTGGTGGTAGGCTAATTTGCTGTATCCTGTTGAGTTGTGGAAAAAGCCCATTTCTGGCACTGTCTCTTAAATTGCATATCATTGTTTTAAGATGTTATCACATGTGGAGTAATATTTTTTTTCTTTTTTAGTGCTCTAAAACCTAATTGTTTTATTGCACCTATCTGTATGTGGTTGGACGGCCGGTGGGGATTTGTGTCGAATGTAAATTTGCTTATACTAGTTTGTGAACTACACTCCTGGAAATTGAAATAAGAACACCGTGAATTCATTGTCCCAGGAAGGGGAAACTTTATTGACACATTCCTGGGGTCAGATACATCACATGATCACTCTGACAGAACCACAGGCACATAGACACAGGCAACAGAGCATGCACAATGTCGGCACTAGTACAGTGTATATCCACCTTTCGCAGCAATGCAGGCTGCTATTCTCCCATGGAGACGATCGTAGAGATGCTGGATGTAGTTCTGTGGAACGGCTTGCCATGCCATTTCCACCTGGCGCCTAAGTTGGACCAGCGTTCGTGCTGGACGTGCAGACCGCGTGAGACGACGCTTCATCCAGTCCCAAACATGCTCAATGGGGGACAGATCCGGAGATCTTGCTGGCCAGGGTAGTTGACTTACACCTTCTAGAGCACGTTGGGTGGCACGGGATACATGCGGACGTGCATTGTCCTGTTGGAACAGCAAGTTCCCTTGCCGGTCTAGGAATGGTAGAACGATGGGTTCGATGACGGTTTGGATGTACCATGCACTATTCAGTGTCCCCTCGACGATCACCAGTGGTGTACGGCCAGTGTAGGAGATCGCTCCCCACACCATGATGCCGGGTGTTGGCCCTGTGTGCCTCGGTCGTATGCAGTCCTGATTGTGGCGCTCACCTGCACGGCGCCAAACAAGCATACGACCATCATTGGCACCAAGGCAGAAGCGACTCTCATCGCTGAAGACGACACGTCTCCATTCGTCCCTCCATTCACACCTGTCGCGACCCCACTGGAGGCGGGCTGCACGATGTTGGGGCGTGAGCGGAAGACGGCCTAACGGTGTGCGCGACCGTAGCCCAGCTTCATGGAGACGGTTGCGAATGGTCCTCGCCGATACCCCAGGAGCAACAGTGTCCCTAATTTGCTGGGAAGTGGCGGTGCGGTCCCCTACGGCACTGCGTAGGATCCTACGGTCTTGGCGTGCATCCGTGCGTCGCTGCGGTCCGGTCCCAGGTCGACGGGCACGTGCACCTTCCGCCGACCACTGGCGACAACATCGATGTACTGTGGAGACCCCACGCCCCACGTGTTGAGCAATTCGGCGGTACGTCCACCCGGCCTCCCGCATGCCCACTATACGCCCTCGCTCAAAGTCCGTCAACTGCACATACGGTTCACGTCCACGCTGTCGCGGCATGCTACCAGTGTTAAAGACTGCGATGGAGCTCCGTATGCCACGGCAAACTGGCTGACACTGACGGCGGCGGTGCACAAATGCTGCGCAGCTAGCGCCATTCGACGGCCAACACCGCGGTTCCTGGTGTGTCCGCTGTGCCGTGCGTGTGATCATTGCTTGTACAGCCCTCTCGCAGTGTCCGGAGCAAGTATGGTGGGTCTGACACACCGGTGTCAATGTGTTCTTTTTTCCATTTCCAGGAGTGTAAATTTTTCGGGATCAGTCTTTGATGTCCTTCATCTGTAATGGCCTGCTGTTTGGAATTGTTTATTAGTTGTAGGTTGTAACTGAACTATTGCTATTGGAATTTTGTCAGCTATTAAGTTTAAGGCACAGAGATGTTTTAAAGAAATTTTTTTGGATATTCCTATTGTCGGTTTTACTGAAGTCCGCCTTTAAAACTATTTTCATGTTTAAAATGTCTGATTCATTTATTAGCGTTTATAAATAATTTTTTGGATGCATATATTATCTGTATTGCTTATTGGCGCCTTGAAATTATTTTGATGTTTACACTATCGATTTATTTGCTGGAATTTTCAGAGAATTCAGTAATTATCTCATGAGCACCTAAACCGACATCTTGTTGAAGTGAAATGAATTGTCAACATTGTATGCTGAGAGTGGGCTCAGTCGCTTACCACTCCCGGATCCCCGAGTCTTACCAATTCAGTAGCTATGCACAGATGAAGAGGCTCCTACATAAGAGACTAGCGTGGGAAACAGTCTTCGGATTTGTGGTATCACATATCGTTACCACATCACAGGCATCAAAGTTGGCAACGTAATTGCAAGGGCATCATAGTTGGCATCGTAATTGCAACTTTCCAACAGACGCCGATAGCGGTCGTGCGTGATTCTGCGGACTCAATGGTGCACGGCTGCGGATCCACACTTCCTGCGACACTTGATAGCGAGCGTCCTCTGCAGTCGCAGTATAGGGCGGCCGGCCGGAGCGATACAGCCCCGCAGTCCTCTCCACTCGAAAACGCCCCGATTTGCGGGACAGGCTTACTCTTCAGCGTCGAGAACTTGCATAGATGAACGAAGTAAAATACTTGGGGGTCACCCTGGACAGCAAACTCGTTTTCAAATGTCATATCCACAACAAGAAGATGGAACTATTATACCTCCTACACCAGTTGTACCCATTGTTGAGCAGTTGCCAGAAGAATGTTCGAAAGAAGCTTCGGCTATATCTAGCGACAGTTTTACCTGCACTTCTTTATGGCCAGCCCACGCAACCTTCGGCCACTCCAAGTCATTCATAACAGATGTTCTCCAAGATGGGCCTGGGTGCCGACCTTCACACCAAACTGAACATCCCACGCATCTCCTATCACATCCTCCATAGGATCGATGAACTCAGGTCCACTACTCGACACCTCGAATATACTGGCTCTGTCGCTCCACAACGGTGGTCGAGTGAGGGTCTCTCGTGCAGTCATCGAGGGCTCCCAGTAACTGGATTCTAAGCACTATTAAAGGTGTTGGTTAACACCTTTAATAGTGCTTAGAGCCATTTCAACCAACACCTTTAGCAGGGCCACGGGCTACGAGCCCTCCCACCTACCTAAGTCTGAATAAAGATTGAATAAAATGATAATTAAATCAATACCCTAAGCTGTCGTCAGGTGTTGATATTCATCGACGGGGACAGTTGAAAATGTGTGCCCCGACCGGGACTAGAACCCGGGATCTCCTGCTTACATGGCAGACGCTCTATCCATCTGAGCCACTTTTCTTATTCTTAGTACCATTTTTAAGCTTATAAGAGATAGCAAAAATTTTAAACTGACAATAGCATCTTCAGTCCAGACAGAGACGTAGAACTAAAACGCAAACGTATTAAAGAGAATTAAAAAAAAGTAAGTGACTGTCTTAACTAGAATTGCAGTTCTGTCAGTTGGTTCACAACCGTCCAAACTCTTCACAGAAAGTCATTTGGAGCATACAAACTAATAACAAAGACTTGCACAGGCAACATAAATTAAGGAAAATTAAAGTGACAAAACCATCTTCAGTCCAGACAGAGACATAGAGCTAAAACGCAAACATATTAAAGAGGTAACTGTCTTAACTAGAATTGCAGTTCTGTCAATTGATACACAAAAGTCCAAACTCTTCACAGAAAGTCATTTAGAGCATACAAACTAATAACAAAGACATGCACAGGCAACATAAATTAAGGAAAACGTCATAATGAAGTTAATAAACACCGTTGAGAAGTTGGGAGCAGTCCTGGGAACAGGTGTAACCCCTTATTCGTTGTGTAATTTGTCCGCTACATCGTCGTGCATGTGATTTGTGCCCTTACCGGCGTCGAGAATTACCCTACGCCGTGTTTTTCAAAATTATGTCTAACATGTTACCAAACATCGTCCTGACATTTGGGTAACATTTCATCATCCAACGTGCCGTTCTCATATAGGCCTCGAAACCAATGAGATTATCCGCAGCCACCGAGGGCACAGAGGATAACGTGACTGCAGGGATTTATCCCTTGCGCGCTCCCCGTCAGACCCACATTCCCAACATAATGTCGACACACTACATTCGTAGTGCCCCTGCCCACTACACTCATTACTCGAGGCAGCCAATCTTACCGAGTCCAGTAAGAGCTCGGGCAATGGGTGTACATCCGCACAGAAGAAGAAGGTCAATGACCGGTTAGCCTTAACTAAATAGAGATGGTATCTGTTCTTTCAGCCATGTCCGAAAGAACAGATACCATCTCCATATACCATCTCCATAAAGTTTGAATAAGTCCCTGTACCTAGACATCGCAGAAGTCCAGCATTAACGTAATGTGGGACCTCGGGTCACCTCACCTCACACACACACACACACACACACACACACTTATACCGGGTGATCAAAAAGTAAGTATAAATTTGAAAACGTAATAAACCACGGAATAATGTGGATAGAAAGTTAAAAATTGACACACGTGCTTGGAATGACATGGGGTTTTATTAGAACAAAAAAAAGTTCACAAAATGTTCGACAGATGACGCTGGACAGCGAAACGTCAGTGCCTGCTACTGTGACGGGTGAGAGGTATGCCGATATGTTACAGAATCGCGTCATCCCCAGCCTGGCTGATGAACACCTGCTGGAAAGTACGATGTTTAGGCAGGATGGCGCTCCACCCGATATTGCTAGACGCGTGAAAGATCTCTTGCGCGCGTCGTTCGGTGATGATCGTGTGCTCAGCCGCCACTTTCGTCATGATTGGCCTCCCAGGCCCCCAGACCTCAGTCCGTGCGATTATGAGCTTTTGAGTTTCCGGAAATCGCAAGTGTATAGTGATCGACCGACATCTCTAGGGATGCTGAAAGACAACATCCTACACCAATGCCTCACCATAACTCCGGACATGCTTTACAGTGCTGTTCACAACATTATTCCTCGACTACAGCTATTGTTGAGGAATGATGGTGTACATATTGAGCATTTCCTGTAAAGAACATCATCTTTGCTTTTTCTTACTTTGTTATGTTAATTATTGCTATTCTGATCAGATGAAGCTCCATCTGTCGGACATTTTTTGAACTTTTGTATTTTTTTGGTTCTAATAAAACCCCATGTCATTCTAAGCATGTGTGTCAATTTGTACCTCTCTATCTACAATATTCCGTGATTTATTCAGTTTTCAAATTTATACTGACTTTTTGATCACCCGGTACATAAACGCACAAGGAAAAGATACAGCCCCACTCACGCTCGGAGCTATTTCGCTACGCAGAAGCTGCCTAGTCGCGGTTCCGACACTACTGTTCGACCTTGTTAACATTTCGACTATTTCTCGCTGCGATATTTGTAATGAGTCTTCGTGCGCTTGGAGATATACAAGTAAATATTCTGTTTATTGGGTCAACTTGTTCGCTAATTACTTCTGCTGGTAACCAGCCTTCCCGACAACTGTCGCACTACGTTGTAGCCCACCTCTCCTTAAGCCGTCGGCACACGGACCGTGCTGTCGAACGTTAACGTTGAGCGTGCCATGTTCAACGTGCTGCTGAACGCTCAGGAACGATGCTACTTGTGCATACGGTACGTGGGCCCCAACGTGGTATACGCGATCGCAACGCACTCCAGCGGCAGTTGAGCGACGTTCCTAGTTCGTAAATCACACTGTTTATTCAACGGGCGCGCGTAAAATTCCCGCGTTAGCTCTATTAAAACGCACATTTCCTCCATCGTCCTCGAAAAGGAAAGTACCATGTCCAATCAGTAAGGACATAGGCTTATAAAAGTTCCATTACAAACAGTGCGGTACAAATTTGGAATACTTCTCCGCAAAACATAAACATTATTTCATCATTGCCACATTTTAGGAAAACCCCAAGGTCGGTCTTACTTGATCACTATTCGTACCCAGTAGCAGAATCTTTGCAACATGTGAATTACGAAGCGTAAAAGAAAAAGGAGCAAAATATCTTTATACAAGTAGCGCAAGCTGTCCTGCAGATTAAGCCAATCGAACAAAGTCACCCCTCAAAAAAAGGTGAACTTATATTTACATAACATCAAATATTATAGCATATACGTATATGAAACTAATAATAAAGTATCAGAGCGTAATAAAAACGCGAATGTTAGGAAAAAAAAATTGGAGTTCAGAGCCGAACTTCTGTCTCTATTAAGACTCACTATCGGACAGAGACGCTACTCATTACGCTAAACCAACAACCTACTCTTTGCATGTAATCAAATTATGTTACACCTTACTGAAAACGTTAATCGTAGATAATTATGTTACTAATTGAAATTTAATTATAACAAATTGTACCAAGAACAATGCGTTTTGGATGGATCTTCAGTGTGTCGGTGCCTTCAAATAGCCTACTCTCATAATAACCAAGTTACAATAATTCTTTTGCCACGAATATGATGTTTCTCTCCAATCCCAAAGAAAGCAGGTATTGACAGATGTGAAAATTACCGAACTATCAGTTTAATAAGCCACGGCTGCAAAATACTAACGCGAATTCTTTACAGACGAATGGAAAAGCTAGTAGAAGCCGACCTTGGGGACGATCAGTTTGGATTCCGTAGAAATATTGGAACACGTGAGGCAATACTGACCCTACGGCTTATCTTAGAAGCTAGATTAAGGAAAGGCAAACCTACGTTTCTAGCATTTGTAGACTTAGAGAAAGCTTTTGACAAAGTTGATTGGAATACTCTCTTTCAAATTCTGAAGGTGGCAGGGGTAAAATACAGGGAGCGAAAGGCTATTTACAATTTGTACAGAAACCAGATGGCAGTTATGAGAATCGAGGGGCATGAAAGGGAAGCAGTGGTTGGGAAGGGTGTGAGACAGGGTTGTAGCCTCTCCCCGATGTTATTCAATTTGTATACTGAGCAAGCAGTAAAGGAAACAAAAGAAAAATTCGGAGTAGGTTTTAAAATCCAGGGAGAACAAATAAAAACTTTGAGGTTCACCGATGACATTGTAATTCTGTCAGAGACAGCAAAGGACTTGGAAGAGCAGTTGAACGGAATGGACAGTGTCTTGAATGGAGGATATAAGATGAACATCAACAAAAGCAAAACGAGGATAATGGAATGTAGTCGAATGAAGTCGGGTGATGTTGAGGGTATTAGATTAGGAAATGAGACACTTAAAGTAGTAAAGGAGTTCTGCTATTTGGGGAGCAAATTAACTGATGATGGTCGAAGTAGCGAGAATATAAAATGTAGACTGGCAATGGCAAGGAAAGCGTTTCTGAAGAAGAGAAATTTGTTAACATCGAGTATAGATTTAAGTGTCAGGAAGTCGTTTCTGAAAGTATTCGTATGGAGTGTAGCCATGTATGGAAGTGAAACATGGACGATAAATAGTTTAGACAAGAAGAGAATAGAAGGTTTTGAAATGTGACGCTACAGAAGAATGCTGAAGATTAGATGGTTAGATCACGTAACTAATGAGGAGGTGTTGAATAGGATTGGGGAGAAGAGAAGTTTGTGGCACAACTTGACTAGAAGAAGGGATCGGTCGGTAGGACATGTTCTGAGACATCAAGGGATCACCGATTTAGTATTGGAGGGCAGCGTGGAGGGTAAAAATCGTAGAGGGAGACCAAGAGATGAATACACCAAGCAGATTCAGAAGGATGTAGGTTGCAGTAGGTACTGGGAGATGAAGAAGCTTGCGCAGGATAGAGTAGCATGGAGAGCTGCATCAAACGAGTCTCAGGACTGAAGACCACAACAACAACAACAACAACAACACCTTTCTCATTATTTTATTGGAACGAATCACACAACTATCAACGGGTTTTCCAGTGATTCTCAATTTGCCGGTGCGCAGAACCGGCATATATACATCAAGGCTTGAAATGAATGCCAATATGGCGCCTAATAACTCTGTATTGGAGGAAGACGGCGTGCGTATGACGTAGGTGGCGTTGTGCAATCTCATTGGTCAACGCTAAGACGCACGCTCAGAATATCTGACATGCCAGACATCGCTCTGCACGTTCGGAAAGGTTTCCGAACGTGCTATTCCACGCTATGACGTCAGAAACTCGACACGCTCAACGTTCGGATGCACGGTCCGTGTGCCGTCGGCTTTACCACTGCGTACGAAGTCGTACACAACTAGGCTGACAGGATTTTTAGACACCGCTCGTGCTTCGACAGGACAGGAAAGTGCCTGAGCTTGCTGTGACAGCTGCCGCCTGGAGGGCGACGTGAGGGGCAGAGTAGCCGGCAGAGGCGGCCCTTTGATCAGCAGGCGCCGCCATGTGCAGCGGCAGCGGGCGCGCGTGCCACGCTCGCTTATCTGTGCAGAGCGGCGCGGCGCGACGCTGGCCGGCGCCTGGCGGCGCCTCGCACCCTGCTACCTGACACGGGCGGCCCACTCTCGCCGCCGCCGGTTCGCACTCTCCGGCGGAGCCTTTGAAGCCTGCACCACCAGACGCCTCGCCCATGTTCAGGCAGCCCGTTGCAGATATCTCTGTCCGCGACGGTTTCGTCCCGCTAGCGCCGACGCGCTGCAGGCCCCTCCACTTATTGCGACGCTGTTCCTCCGAAATAATCAGTCAAGGTCGAAGGCTTTTAGAGCCGGGAGCGTGGGACGGCGGGACGGCATTCCTCACCATGCACACTGGCAGGCTAAGTAAATATGGGCACCTAGTACAGGGCGATAGCAAAGGAGCGCACGTTATAAAGTGATCAACTATATTCTTATTAAAGAAAAAAGAAAAAAAAACAAGTCCAAGAACGAGTTGGACTCACGCACTGTGGCTTCCGCAGAAACTTATACACTACTGGCCATTAAAATTGCTACACCAAGAAGAAATGCAGATGATAAACGGGTACTCATTGGACAAATATGTTATACTAGAACTGAACGTGATTACATTTTCACGCAATTTGGGTGCATAGATCCTGAGAAATCAGTACCCAGAACCACCACCTCTGGCCGTAATAACGGCCTTAATACGCCTGGGCATTGAGTCAAACAGAGCTTGGATGGCATGTACAGGTACAGCTGTCCATGCGGCTTCAACACGATACCACAGTTCATCAAGAGTAGTGACTAACGTATTGTGACGAGCCAGTTGCTCTGCCACCATTGACCAGACGTTTTCAATTGGTGAGAGATCTGGAGGCCAGGGCAGCAGTCGAACATTTTCTGTATCCAGAAAGGCCCGTACAGGACCTGCAACATGCGGTCGTGCATTGTCCTGCTGAAATGTAGGGTTTCGCAGGGATCGAATGAAGGGTAGAGCCACGGGTCGTAACACATCTGAAATGTAACGTCCACTGTTCAAAGTGCCATCAATGCGAACAAGAGGTGACCGAGACGTGTAACCAATGGCACCCCATACCATCACACCGGGTGATACGCCAGTATGGTGGTGACGAACACACGCTTCCAATGTGCGTTCACTGTGATGTCGCCAAACACGGAGGCGACCATCATGATGCTGTAAACAGAACCTGGATTCATCCGAAAAAATGACGTTTTGCCATTCGTGCACCCAGGTTCGTCGTTGAGTACACCATCGCAGGCGATCCTGTCCGTGATGCAGCGTCAAGGGTAACCGCAGCCAAGATCTCCGAGCTGATAGTCCATGCTGCTGGAAACGTCGTCGAACTGTTCGTGCAGATGGTTGTCGTTTTGCAAACGTCCCCATCTGTTGACTCAGGGATCGACATGTGGCTGCACGATGCGTTACAGCCATGCGGATAAGATACCTGTAATCTCGACTGCTAGTGATACGAGGCCGTTGGGATCCAGCACGGCGTCCCGTATTACCCTCCTGAACCCACCGATTCCATATTCTGCTAACAGCCATTGGATCTCGACCAACGCGAGCACCAATGTCCAGATACGATGAACCGCAATCGCGATAAGCTACAATCCGACTTTTATCAAAGTCGGAAACGTGATGTTACACATTTCGCCTCCTTACACGAGGCATCAAAACAACGTTTGACCAGGCAACTCCGATCAACTGATGTTTGTGTATGAGAAATCGGTTGGAAACTTTCCTCATGTCACGATGTTGTAGGTGTCGCCACTGGTGCCAACCTTGCGTGAATGCTCTGAAAAGCTAATCATTTGCATATCACAGCATCTTCTTCCTGTCGCTTAAATTTCGCGTCAGTAGCACATCATCTTCGTGGTGTAGCAATTTTAATGGCCAGTAGTCTTTATAGTTCATCCATACTTGGAATCGTGACTCTCAACAATTTTTGTCTGTTTCCGGTATAGTTATTAGCAAGATATCGGTCCAGGGAATTCCAAGACCGTATCAAATTCTCTACAGTAGTTCCTCAGATTAGGCTACTCATGCAAAAAGTAGCGTGCGTGGGACTTCAGTTTAGATGCAGATATATCGTTTGCTTATAATTAAACTTTCCCTGTTTAACGCGTCATAACGCGGGAACTAATTACCGTACTAATACCAACCTTGGTGGCATTAACGTCAAGGACATGGGGAAGAGTAAGGCAGGATCAATTCAACTGAAACATTTTTAATGAGCTGCTACGGTACATCATACCATTACATATCGGTACCATTAATGCTACAAAAGGAGTTCAACAAAGCTCCCAGAACAGTCTGAATGCGTAGGATACATTCTGCATAGCAGAACGAAGCATGTTCGTGATATGCTGCGCTTCGACTCAGCACACGTGTGAATGATCGCCTGGTAAATCCTGCCCTTCAGTTAGCTCCACAACTAGAAATCACAGGGAGTGAGATCACATAATAGCCCCGGCCAATCATTTGGAAACGATCGGCTGATGATTCGATCGTTTCCAAATGTGTTTCGGAGAAGCAGGTGGGGCTCCGTCTTGTACGAAAACTGTTGAGTTCAATGCGTCTCTCTCCTGTAGAGTGAGTATGACATGCTGGCGAAGCATATTGCAGTAACACTGGAAAGTCATACTGCACGTCTTTGGTCCTTGAGCACCAACATTTTCAAAAGAGAATTGGCCAATGATGAACGTAGCCGTAAAGCCAGACCATAAGGCGACACGTTCGCCATACAGAGGAACTTCATGTACAGTGACTGGAGGTAAAGATCTCCACACTCGGCAGTTTTGTGTGTTCACCTCACTCGTCAGAGAAAAATGAGCTTCAGCCGTCCATAGGATGGTCCAGGGCCGTCTCTCATCAACATCAATCCTTGCGAGAAAGTGGAGAGCGAAGTCAACACGTCGTTGTGTGTCCTGTGGTGCAAGCTGTAGTACGACATGTATCTTGTAAGGATAGCCGGCCGGAGTGGCCGAGCGGTTCTAGGCGCTACAGTCTGGAACCGCGCGACCGCTACGGTCGCAGGTTCGAATCCTGCCTCGGGCATGGATGTGTGTGATGTCCTTAGGTTAGTTAGGTTTAAGTAGTTCTAAGTTCTAGGGGACTGATGACCTCAGATGTTAGGTCCCATAGTGCTCAGAGCCGTTTGAACCATTTGTACGGATACCATTTGAGAATCGTTCGAAGCACCTTCCGTAAAGTGGACCAACTGTCGTGACACAGCACGCGCACTGCCTGACGATCGGGAATTGCACGCAGGGTTGTCTGCCAGAGCAACAGCTATTCCATCAACCACCTGTGGTGCAACTGGTCGTCGGCCTCTTCCCAGTGCGACGCCATTTCTCCGGTTGATTCTCACTTCATCATGCTCCGCACAGCAGGTAGAGAAAGAGAACCCTTCCGTAATCCTCGGCGATATTCTCGTGCTGCAGCTGCAGCATTACTGTTGTTTTGATAAGAAAACTTCACCAACAATGCCCTGCTCCGTTTGTCCAAGCTCATGTTGACACCTGAACAAGTGCACTGTGCCTGGTCAGGTGTGTGAGACAATGAATCACGATGACTGATCACGCCACCTGATGGCCGTAGTTGGAACCAGAAGTCGTGCGCCCCATACTCTGGACATTAATGCTCAGATATGGTACTCGTACGGTAAAGATTTTCCGTATTATAGCGTGTTAAATAAGGAAAATTTAACTATTACCACCCGATAGATGATTTAATAAAATACTTTTTATTTACTAACTAAAACTGTCAATAACTTAATTTTCTGTTTGCGTGCATTAAGCTTCTGACGAATGATGAATGCAATGTATGTTGCAACGACAAACGAAATTTTACATGATTACAACTATTTCCAGATATTTTTTGCTCTACTTGTACTGTGAAGCATTGCTTCTTGCATATATCATGTTCCTACGTCAACGGGAAGACGGCAACATGTGACATAATTTGGACTTGATACTGAAACGTCTCCATGTGAGCCGTTTCACTGATCTTGGAAAGTTCTTAATGACTGAAATGTTCATTATGACGATGCCTGGAGAGATAGATGGACGAGAGTGCATAATATTACAGGGGAATTTCAACTCCAGAGAAGAATATTTTTTGCATTTAAGATTCATAACTATATTCTCTATGTATCTATGTAATCAATTATCATGTATTCATGCCATATCTTTCCTGTCACCACTGCCATCTTCTAGTACGAATGTATCAGTAGATTTCCTTAGTTGCCCCGGAGGTTTCCTTGAACGTAAAGGGCAGTTTAGCCAACCATTGTGTAGAGCTTTCAATGCGGCTACGTTGTGTCAGAGAGGCATAAGTGGCCAGTGGTCAATATCCATGGTGAGGTTGGCATAGGTAGAAACTTCTTGCGCTCTCTGATTCCTTTCGGATTGCTGTGTAGACCCCGGTGACGAGGCACGTTAGTTTTTACTTTTTACTCTTCCGTAGGACACCAGTGACTAAGGATGCTGTAAGTGGTATCTCTAGTTGCTAGGTTGAAATGTATAAGGATTAGCTTTGTTTGAGTTTCCGGTAGTCACTCTGGTGTGAGGCACTGATAAGCATACCGCACCAATTATTTCAGTTAGGGAACGGTATTAATTTCATTAGTATTCGGCTTACTCGATGAGATCTTTTGTCCAACTGCAACTTGACGTTGACTAGCGGTGTCACCACCTGATGTCCAGTTTTATTTAGTTTCATGTATTATGTATGAATGTGTCGCGTGCTTTGTGGAATCCTTGTGTTAAATTTTATTTAATTTTCCGTCCAATTTGTGTTTCATTCCCATGGAATTAGTAACACATGCTCTGCTACACCGCGTTCATTTCCTTACAAACCATGAGACTCCATTTCGACGTAAACACCTGTTCGAATTGAAGCCTCAGTTTAATCGCGGAATAGGTGTGCTCATGTTCGGTAACTTTATTTACAAAATTAATGAGTTGTACGGAATTTCACAAGTGGGCTTTGTTATTTGAAACTGACCGTTAAAGCCAGTCGCGCTCTGATCCAGTGAGCTTACATGCGGAGGAGGGAAGCATTCTTCTAAATTCTGTCTTTCATTGTGTGAGTGACCAGTGTGAACGTGGTGTGTGTAATATTGGTAAATCGTAATCAGTAATTTAGCAGACTTGCCCCATGCGAGTCGGTCCAGTTTTTGCGTTGTATAATACAGCAAATGTCGAGATTCACGCGCCAGCATTCCGAGTAACTCTGTTTTAACTTAACACCGGTGTGCGTATTACCTTTAATGAGGAAATAAATATTAATGCTAATTTTTTGTTTGGTACTTGTTCGAGGATCAAGGGAAAATGGTTCAAATGGCTCTGAGCACTTTGTTTTTTGGTCATCAGTCTACTTACTGGTTTGATGCGACCCGCCACGAATTCCTTTCCTGTGCTAACCTCTTCATCTCAGAGTAGAACTCGCAACCTACGTCCTCAATTATTTGCTTGACGTATTCCAATCTCTGTCTTCCTCCACAGTTTTTGCCCTCTAGTACCATGGAAGTCATTCCCTCATATCTTAGCAGATGTCCTATCATCCTGTCCCTTCTCCTTATCAGTGTTTTCCACATATTCCTTTCCTCTCCGATTCTGCGTGAAACCTCCTCAGTCCTTACGTTGTCAGTCCACCTAATTTTCAACATTCGTCTATAGCACCACATCTCAAATGCTTCGATTCTCTTCTGTTCCGGTTTTCACTTACGGGATGATTTTATGTTCTCGAAGCAATACTCTCATCAGGTATCAAGAGGGTGACCTCCGAGATTGGATTCGTAATCAAAGTTGACAAGAATGATTTCCATATTAATAAACGGAAACGAAAACTTTTTCCATATCGTACCGCTAGCCACAACTCGAGTAAGTCCATCCGCCTTCACATCTAGTAAACGTGACTCATAGGACGAGATTCCTACTGATAACCAGCAGCTCTTGGGAGACACGGAGATTTCAAAGCAAAAGAGGAACAGAGAAGCGAAGTAGATAACACTTTTCACAGTAATGGCTACAGAGTACCCACACTACCGATTCACGGGTTTGAAACACCTAGAAGAATTAGATGCAGTTTTAATAGATCCGTAATGGTCATAAAAAGCGAAGCCTAACTATGGATTTACCACAGACTGAATGTGTCTTTGGAACATCGGAACAAACAGTAGGAAACATTGTTGTACTGAATTCTAACCGAAAGTTAAAGAGACGTTTTGTAATGTGCATTATTGGTCATCGAAGGTGTTTGTACAATTTGAGTCTCTAACGCTGATAACTTATGAAACAGCGAGTAAACTAATGTATTAAATCCGAAATTTGAGTTCTGTTGTTTCGTGCTTATTAACAAACAATTTAGAAACGTTACAAATTTGCATCTTAAGCAAATTCGTGCATGTCGGTGGTTACAGTAATCTTGATATAATTTATCTCTTCACTTACTCATGCAATAGAATACCTTCTTTGCTGTTTTTTGGGGGTTGGGTGGGGGGGGGGGGGGGGGTAGGGAGGGTGGTACTGAGATTTTCTTATGTTGACTGAGACAACCTTACTTCTTTGTTTTTGAGCGACTATATTGTCATCAGTCTGAAATGGATATGTGTTGTCATGATCTTAACTACTCTGGCTAAATGCTATTTTCTGTTCTATACAGGGTTTTTATAAATTAGCCATACAAAAGTGACCTTTAATTGTGAAATAGGTAAATAAGTTACAGAAATGTTTAATATAACACTGAATGCCATCTAGGTGAAAAGAGAAGGGAGACAGGACTATAGCTTACGCTGTGAGCTGTTTTTAAGCCAGAGTGGGCGGGGCCCGCCGCCATCTTAAATAGCCCAAAACATTAGCAGACCACTGTTTGCAATTGCTTCTTGTTCATTATTTCCATATCGTGTGCACGCAACAGCTGTTTTAAATACTATGAATTACGATATTTGCGATATTGCAGTGCCCGCGTTATTCTGATTACGACACAAAGTTCGTTTGGACATGCATGCATGCGACTGCTCGCGATAAGCGGGAAATCCGGGTTTCAGTCCAGATCCTGTACAAATTTTCGTGTGTCGTCATTCCATTCTATAACTGATGATAGTCTGTATTATCAATTGCGAACTCATTTGATGTATACTATGAATTACAGTGCTGACGTGAATAACATAGCGTAAGAAAGGCAATTTCGAACGTTTGTCTGTTCTTGAGTGCGTATTTGCTCTAGTAATAAGACACATTTCGCCTCGTTAATGCAACTTGTTTTTGTTGATATATTTCGAATAATGTGAAAAGGATGCTTTCGCAATCCATTTTAATCCGATTTTACTATATTTCTATTGACAGCAAACGAAGCTGGAACTCCGAAATCAATGCCTGCTTGCTTCTGGTGCTGCTTCTTGCTCGATACATTTTCAACTTTCAACTCGTGTGAACAACACTTTTAATGTGCATGTTTGCAAAAAAACTTATCTTCGTGTTCTTTGTTAGCCCATAAGCGAGTGCAATGAGGAAAGAAGCAAGATATGCCGTCGTATCTTGTGGTTGTCAATAAAATGAACATTATTGAAATGTCAAAGAAGCAGAACTGCACGGAGGTGTAACTCCATGCGGAATAGAGCTCTTGTTTTATTAGATTGTCAGTGCATTACTCCCACTGTAATTTACACATCTTCTCATTTTGAAATCTTACCTATGGTACGGCAGTCAGTGTGTGGCTAATAATAATAGCAATTTACAGGGTAAAACAAACGATATAATTCTTTAAACTTCTTCCATCATTGTTGAATACTATAAATGTGAATAATTGAATAGTCTCAAACGCTTAAGATCCCATAAACGGCTATTTTGCATTAACACCTACGTAAGTAATTTTTTTTAGTAATGTAGCCTAAGCTGCGTAAGATGTAGGCCTACCTATCCAACAGTAGCCTCTTTGCTCCGTTTCCCGGAGTATTTGTCACCAGTAACACTGTCAGTTTTCAGGAATAACGAAACATAATATAATTAGAATGTAAGTCTACTTTGATCTTCAGCTTGATTTTACTTTTGAATTTCACTTTGAGGTTTTCAAAGTATATAAGCCTGCTTTGTGAGATACCAATAGTTAATTAGTTAGCTTCATGCTCCGTTATCATTTGCACGATAAATCGTAATGATGTAGAACAAGTCATTATATACTGACAATTTTGTAAATGTGTCTCTATGTTGATCATTTATAAGTTTTTTTTTTCTTTTTTTACTTAAAGACAGACAGATGTTAGTCAATAATTGGTAGGAATCATCTTTTACATGTTTTCAGTTTAGTTTCAAATTTTACTTCGCTGTCAGTCAGGTGTTTTATATCAATGGCAAAGTGAACAAAACTTCTGGTTGCAGTATTGTTAGACCGTGTTTGTGCTACAGACAATCTTCATGTGAGATGATGAATGTCTTTTTTTTCTTGTGGTATTGCAATTATGTGCATTGTTGTTACTGTTGAAATGCAGTAGATTATTTACAACAAACTTCATGAGGAAATAATTATACTGTGAAGCCGTTCGATTGCTATTAAGATGCCAAGCAGCAGGCAGGCGCAGCGAACAGTGTGTTCACGTAATTTTTCAGCCAAAGCCTTTTTCAGCAAGGAAACAAAGCACACAAACACATTTTTACACACACAACTAACACACACACATACACACACACACACACACACACACACGACCGTTGTCTTCGGCTGTTCGAGTTGGAACACATTTTGTAGAGGTACAGAATGTGAACGAGACGAGGTACTGGCAGAAGTAAAGCTGTGAGGACGGGGCGTGAGTCGTGCTTGGGTAGCTCAGCCGGTGGTAGAGCACTTGCCCGCGAAAGGCAAAGGTCCCGAGTTCGAGCCACGGTCCGGCAGACAGTTTTAATCTGCCAGAAAGTTTCATATCAGCGTACACTCCGCTGCAGAGTGAAAATCTCGTTCTGGTGTCATCATAGAGTCTTACAACGGTGCACAGCATGCACAGCGTTGTGTATGGCTTCATGAATCCAAATCTGGTACTAGAGTTCAAGAAACAATTCGGGACTAAATATCACAAGCCACCAGCTCAAAGACAAACTTTTATCAATTAGTACAATCGTTTCACCGATGCCAGCTGTGTATCACACAGGGCGCCGGGTCAAGGTGGGCCAGCAGTCCCTCACGCGACCATTAAACGAGTTGGGCGGTGTAACATTCGTAGCCGAGTAAACCAACGAGACGTACCAGCTTAGAATTGAATATGCCTAGTGCTACAGTGTGGAAGGTATTACGGAAACGCCTGTCATTCAAACCCTAGAAATTTGGAACTGTTTCAAGCTAAGAGAAAGTCACAAAGAAAAACGAACTGAATTTCGTGTAGAATTGCTTAACAAAATGCAGACTGAACACGATTGTCTTAACAGAATCACATTGAAGACAGAGTATTTGTTGTTCCGCTTCCAGGAAACGTCGACGAGCTGCGACGACAAATAACATAAGCGGTGGCCACCACACGTCAAGACTCGCTTTATAGAATTTGGCAGGAAGCTGATTCCAGTTGGGACAGTGTGGTATCCACACTGAACATTTGTAAATAAAAGTTGAAGATATACTGCAATCGGTGCTGTATCAAACATTTCCGTACGTTACTTTGGTACAACTAATATATAAATACCCTGTATTTATTTTGTTTCTGCTGGATATTCTTTTTATATTTGTTGGATTATTTTCTTTTACACGGATGGAAATTCTTAACAAATTTGTCTAATAAGGACTGTGTCTGTGGAAGATAAAATATTATGCGGACATCTGAAATGTAACAACCAGATTAGAACTACTGGCAGCTGAAACAGGTAAGCACGAAGCTTTATGTGAAGTGATGTTCTTAATAACTGTGCACACCGTCAAGAAAATAAATCTAATCTGATGTGTACTATATGTACTGAAATATTGTGTTTTCACAAAAATAAAACGTCAATACCATCACGCAGTTCCCCTTGGGCCCTTTAAGACTTTTCTTTGCTTCAAATCTGTGGATGGACTACGTTCACGAGCAGCATTTTGGTAGCATACATTTTTTATGTAATTTGTTTAAAATGGTTGCCGAGGATCACCATGTATAAAAGGAACCGACGATCGGTTACGACAGGAGAAGAGCAGAGATATGGACAGCACCCAGCAGCAGCCAAAGATGTCCAAATCGTAGGAATTCGCAGCAAACACATCAAGGTCGCAGAAGATGTGATAACAACGGCATGTAGTGACATCACTTTTATCATAACCAATCCAATTACTTAAACCACTGACTGTTACTTTGAAATTATTGCAACTTCTGAAATATCTGTATGCAGAACCAAGTATTTAAATGAAATAAATTTGTTTCTTAAAGAGAGACTTGGCAGTGGAAATCCGTGCGACTGTAACTCAACCAACATCTCTATTGTGATGCAGTGAACAGAAAACTCTGTTGTAGCTAGTATTCTATTAAACCATTATATACGTACTCCGTCTTGAGGCCACAAGTGGCCCATCGAGACCAATTAAGCGCATTGTGGAAATGGTGTTGTGTCCTGGTTGGAAACCTAAACGTTTCAGCACATCACATTTGATAATGTTTCCTTCATTGTATGTTGCCACTGCATAACACACTCCAAATTGCAATATTTTTATCTGTACAAACACTCTTTTGGGAATCCTAATCCAAATTGAATTATTTACACTTTCATTTGGATTTTGTGTTTTCCCATGTAAACACTTTTCCAATAAACGCGGCTGTGATAAATCTCTGAAATTAAGGGCTGAGTAAAGCTGTTGTCCTGCATGATAATATATTTTGCCTCAAGAGAGAATTGACGGGTAGCAGAATGCCAGGGCCCTGATAAAGAATTTAAGGATGCCTGTTGGAAGTAGTCAGTGTAAACGGCTGTTGGAGCATTAAGTCACTCCAAAGTCGCACGAGCCCAGCAGGACACCGGGGCAAGACTGAGGGAGGAAAACGACTGTGGCCTTGCTGTGAAGATTTCCTCTCGGCTTTTACGTGAATTGTGTAAGGGATATTTTTCGGTTATAAATTTCTGGAAAGGTTTGATGCCGCATCTATCCCTTCCTACGCTGTGCTAATTTTGCATCTCTACTCACCTACTATATACATATTGTAATATAATATTCTAATCTTCGTCTCTTCCAGTTTTTACTGGCGGATTTACTAAGGACTCTATGCAATATTTGATTAAATGTGACGTCCAGGTTTCAGAATTTTGCGCCCTGTGTCCGAAACCCAATTATTATTTTTATTAATGTTTCCCATCTGTCAACGCATGTCCGCAGAAGACAAATACACGAATGCTTTCCAATGTATATTCAAATAACGTTGTCCATATCGTCTATTACTGTATATCTGGTGAATTAATCACAAATAAATAAATTAATAAAAAAATGAGAAAATTATTTGTAATGGATTTTGATGAAATTCGTGTTGTCTATCTTGATTCATAATGAACTACAGGCGTCATTTTTCGGCAAAATGGTCCCTTATGAGTGGTTTGTGGCGAAGTTATTGTCAACACGTGAAATCTTCAGCAATGTTAACGGCGTTTTTTTCCCGAGTGATATTCATAGAAAGAAATGTCACTGTGCAAACCTGCCTTCGAGTGATCTCGTGGTGTTCGGAATTTGTGTGTTTCGAATGTTTCTACGATCCATGTCATCGAAGGTCGTGGTGTTTGGAATTTGTGTGTTTCGAATGTTTCTACGATCCGTGTCATCGAAGGGAACGCTCCAAAATATAAGAATTAATATAAGAACTGATTTATGAATGAAATACAGGGTGTTACAAAAAGGTACGGCCAAACTTTCAGGAAACATTCCTCACACACAAATAAAGAAAATATGTTATGTGGACATGTGTCCGGAAACGCTTACTTTTCATGTTAGATCTCATTTTAGTTTCGTCAGTATGTATTGTACTTCCTCGATTCACCGCCAGTTGGCCCAATTGAAGGAAGGTAATGTTGACTTCGGTGCTTGTGTTGACATGCGACTCATTGCTCTACAGTACTAGCATCAAGCACATCAGTACGTAGCATCAACAGGTTAGTGTTCATCACGAACGTGGTTTTGCAGTCAGTGCAATGTTTACAAATGCGGAGTTGGCAGATGCCCATTTGATGTATGGATTAGCACGGAGCAATAGCCGTGGCGCGGTACGTTTGTATCGAGACAGATTTCCAGAACGAAGGTATCCCGACAGGAAGACGTTCGAAGCAATTGATCGGCGTCTTAGGGAACACGGAACATTCCAGCCTATGACTCGCGACTGGGGAAGACCTAGAACGACGACACCTGCAATGGACGAGGCAATTCTTTGTGCAGTTGACGATAACCCTAATGTCAGCGTCAGAGAAGTTGCTGCTGTACAAGGTAACGTTGACCACGTCACTGTATGGAGAGTGCTACGGGAGAACCAGTTGTTTCCGTACCACGTACAGCGTGTGCAGGCACTATCAGCAGCTGATTGGCCTCCACGGGTACACTTCTGCGAATGGTTCATCCAACAATGTGTCAATCCTCATTTCAGTGCAAATGTTCTCTTTACGGATGAGGCTTCATTCCAACGTGATCAAATTGTAAATTTTCACAATCAACATGTGTGGGCTGACGAGAATCCGCACGCAATTGTGCAATCACGTCATCAACACAGATTTTATGTGAACGTTTGGGCAGGGATTGTTGGTGATGTCTTGATTGGGCCCCGTTTTTTCCCTCCTCAATGGAGCACGTTATCATGATTTCATACGGGATACTCTACCTGTGCTGCTAGAACATGTGCCTTTACAAGTACGACACAACATGTGGTTCATGCACGATGGAGCTCCTGCACATTTCAGTCGAAGTGTTCGTACGCTTCTCAACAACAGATTCGGTGACCGATGGATTGGTAGAGGCGGATCAATTCCATGGCCTCCACGCTCTCCTGACCTCAACCTTCTTGACTATCATTTATGGGGGCATTTGAAAGCTCTTGTCTACGCAACCCCGGTGCCAAATGTAGAGACTCTTCGTGCTCGTATTGTGGACGGCTGTGATACAATACGCCATTCTCCAGGGCTGCACCAGCGCATCAGTTGATTCTATGCGACGGAGGGTGGATGCATGTATCCTCGCTAACGGAGGACATTTTGAACATTTCCTACAACAAAGTGAAGTCACGCTGGTACGTTCTGTTGCTGTGTGTTTCCATTCCATGATTAATGTGATTTCAAGAGAAGTAATAAAATGGGCTCTAACATGGAAAGTAAGCGTTTCCGGACACATGTCCACGTAACATAATTTCTTTCTTTTTGTGTGAGGAATGTTTCCTGAAAGTTTGGCCGTACCTTTTTGTAACACCCTGTATAAGAATTTAAAGTGATTGTAACTCCATATAACAAATGTATGGCACTTATTGCAAAACCTTGTTGCAATTTTACAATTGACATAGAATCCTTGCATCGCGTAGTAAACTTGCAGGGGAAATTGTTGGATAAATGAAAAAAAAATTATGTATTCTTCCGTTACTGCTTGGTAGAAAAATTCCATATTTAAGGAAGAATAACAAGTACACTGCTTTTGTTCTACTGATTTTCTCAGAAACGGTCGAGTATCTACGGATGAGACGAGATACGTGTTTGCTTATTTTGACTCCTCTTCCACTGAGCGAAGTTTCTGGGGAATCGAGTTATGACACTTGCCGTGTTCTCCTCGTCAGTTCAGGAAAAAAATGCCAACGGCGCTGCAGAAGGCTCACTTGTCTAGAACAGTCAATGGAGACAACAAAGTCGATAGTGTAAAAGGTGCTTAACAGTGTCTTTAACGACTACACTGAGTGGTTACGTGTTGGATCTGTCATCGAAGTGTAATTTTGAAACATTCCATCACGGTGTGCGACACAGTGATAAGACAAGTAGATTACACCTCGCTGGGAGAACAGCCCCGGTCGTATTAACGTGGACAACAAGAGCGTCCTGCATCTTCCCCCGGGAACGAGCAAGCGGCGTGCTGACTCTAAATCACTCGAGACGGGGGCTTCGGTAGCATCACTTTTTGATTTCTCCGCTGGCCCCTGGAACGCTGGAAACAATAAAAATTAATGCCTCTCTCTGTCCGGCGGGCGAATGGACATCGCTCCAGATGACTATCAACATACATAACGCGCCTGACATTTTTGCATTCTTTGCCGACTGCGTCGCTCCCCTCCAGTCCGAGCTTCCCCCCGCGCACGCGTGCCGGGTTATTAGACGAACTGGCTCGTAAAATAAATACAAATATAAACGTTATCTGACGGGGAAAAATTGCGCATATTCTTGCTCCGTGATTGGCTCAAAAGGCCCGGCCAATCGCGCACGCGTAGCGAAAGGTAATTCCATTCCACTGTGTTCCTGTGCCGAGGCGTTTGCAATTTTTTCTTTTTTTCCCCCCTTTTTTACCACCCGCAACGTGCGTGCGCGGATTGTGTGTGGTGCACAGAGAGAGGAAAGAGGGGGGGGGGGGGGATAGCGGGCAGCCGAAGCGCCAAGTTATACATCAAAACAAACTGCATGCATTAAGCTTACTAATCTCCAAATCAATGCCAACGATTCATTTGCAACTGTTTTCAAATTACACCACACTTTGGCTTTTCAGTGTAGGGGCAGGGGTGAGGGCCCCTACCCCTGCGCCCGAACGCATCACACACACACACACAAACACACACACACACACACACTCACACACACACGATCACTCGAGCGCACACGCACGTGCGCACGAGAAAGAGCGAGAGCGTGACAGAGCGAGAGAGAGGAGAGAATTTTTCGCAAAAAACGCGCTGGCCGACGGGTTGGGACACATTTTTTTATTATTACTTTTAGTTCCTGCTGAAATCAAAGCTGATTTGTTTTACTACCGCGCGCAGCACGGCATATATATTTTTTAATAACTGCGGGATTTCCGGCCGACGGCAATCCCTTTTTTTCCTTTTTCGTTTTGTTTTTTCGTAGCCTCTCTTCCCCATCGACCGGGCGGGTAGTTGTACACGTATCACAAATTAAATCCCTCCGCCGTTGTTTCCGCTGTTACCACGCGCACCCTCAGATCGGCGCGTCGGTGTGAGGCCTAGCTGGTTCCCCGCGGCCGCGGCTGTGACATGATATGTGGTTTTCAATTATTGCCGCCCCCGCCTACGGGGGGATGGCGAACGACGGTGCTCCGCCGCGGTCATACATAACGGCCGATTTTCCACGCTCATCATTCTCATATACTCGCTGCGGCGCGGCGCTGCGGTCGCGGCTGCTTTCTTTCTTTTATTTTCTTCGCTATCTTGTTACTGGGGCGCCGGCCGCGAGGGCGGAGGCGCCGGCGGGGTCTCGTCTTCTTCGCCTTCTTCTTTTCCATCCTCCTCCCACTCATCACCCATGCCTGGTCGGGCAGTTACTTGTTTAATTAGTCGTCGCAAGCCGGTTAATTGTTTCTAGAGCTCGGCGCATAGCCTCAGGCAGTCTGGAACACGCCATTTCTAGTAGCAGTCTGACGAGCGGCACGCCACTGTCATGCTGCAGTGGCGACATCTGCTCCCAGTTCGTAATTATCTGACGGAACACGGGTAATGCTTCTGAACTTTGAGTTTCTCCCGGCGTATAAACTGTTCAAATACATTCATGGTAATGTGGAGGCTGTAATGACACTTGAATTACGTAACCATTACGGCACTTCACCTCAACACCTCGATACCAGCAATATTCTACTGTGTTTCTGTAAAATAGTTAACATATTTCTGTGACAACATTCAGATTTGATTTCATTAATGTAGAGGTACTTCGATACATCGATATGTATATATTGCAATGATATTATTCTTATGTGTATTCTTTCTTTTGTCACAATGATCATTGACGTACTTGTAACGCTGATTTTTGGGCGCGTAAGCGGATATTAGAGAGTCAAGGTTTGGTCGTCATGTTAAAAAGACGCAAATTGTAGTAAGTTTATGAAATGTGAACTTTAACAGTGAGGAAGATATTTTCAAGTATGTTTTATATTGTCAAGTGATGTTTTGGAACGAGTTACGTGATACTGCAACAAAAGTAATAAAAAAGAAGTGTAACTTAAATTCGGAGTGCTGATTACTTTTTTTTGATATCACCATTGTCCTAACTTGCAAAAGTTCAATCGTCAAGAATGGTTTATGAAACACATCTATAAAACTTTTGAATATCGCAGAATAACACCTAGGCCTCTCTGCATCCGAGCTTGGAATCATCACTACCTAGATTTTCGACGATTGAGCCATGAGTTCACAACGAGACCAGCGTGGGAAACACGAAAAGATGAGTGCCTAGTTTATCCATTATTTCAAGAAACGACTCTATTAACTGTGTTCAAATGACACCTGCCACATAATATAACTTTGTTGTTGCCCGAAAATGCAATATTTAGCAGCGTGAGCAACACTTCAATCATAATTAATTTTTGACCTTTGTTGTGGTAGGGTTGTTAGAAGGGGTAAACATCTTCGACAACCGCCGATATTCCGATAGGTGCACGCCCTGTCATTTTCAATGAACGAATGCGATAAGAACGCTCTATGCAAGGAAATTTAACTCTTTGCGGTCGGTAACCATACCGGCGGCTATACTGTCTCACGGAGGTTTACCACCGTACGAGTACGTTTTCGCTTTTCTGACATAAACCGTTGAGCGATCGGTAGTTCGTGCCACGTCTTCTGGAACACAATCTTTGCGTGAAGGGGGCGTGGCACGTTTGCCGTGAGTGCAGATGAGGCCGTCTTCCTGGAGAAGCAGCCAGTGAAACAGCACGGACAGCACAAGTCTGCGGGGCAACGGACCAGCTGTTTGTTCTACCGCCTGAGTGACTTCCAAGTTGGTCTGGCTGAGCATCGTCCGGACACGAGCGACGCGCTCCGGAAATGGGAGTGGACACATCACCCCTTTGGCCAATCGGATCTGGAGGAAAGCGGTGGGTCATCGTTATCCACGTATCTCCTGGCGGCTCCAAGTTTTTCCGCTGTTTGTCGCCGCACGGCGGCCTTGTATGCTCGGTGAGATACTTTTAGTTAGTTGCTTCGGTGCCGAAACCACGCGGCATTCGTAAAGACTGGTATTGTTCCCCGTTGTCAACATGATAATTGTGACTGGTTCGCTTCCCGTGCGTATTTGTGTCCTGCAGCTTCCATATCGGATTCGGATCAGCCTACTGTTGTTGTTGTTCCCTGTTCCTGTGTCTGGCCAGGAGATCTGAGGAGCGTGTCGCTCGTATCAAAACATAATACACTATGTGATCAAAAGTATCCGGACAGCTGGCTGAAAATGACTTACAAGTTCCAGGCGCCCTCCATCGGCAATGCTGGAATTCAGTATGGTGTTGGCCCACCATTAACTTTGATGACAGCTTCCACTCTTGCAGGCGTATGTTCAGTCAGGTGCTAGAAGGTTTTTTGGGGAATGGCAGCCTATTCTTCACGGAGTGCTGCGCTGAGGAGAGGTATCGATGTCAGTCGGTGAGGCCTGGCACGAAGTCGGCGTTCCAAAACATCCCAAAGGTGTTCTATAGGATTCAGGTCACGACTCTGTGCAGGACACTCCATTACAGGGATGTTACTGTCGTGTAACCACTCCCCCACAGGCCCTACATTATGAACAGGTGCTCGATCATGTTAAAAGGTGCAATTGTCATCCCCGAATTGCTCCTCAACAGCGAGAAGCAATAAGGTGCTTAAAACATCAATGTAGGCCAGTGCTGTGATAGTACTACGCAAAACAACAAGGGGTGCAAGCCCCCTCCATGAAAAACACTACTACATCATAACACCACCGCCTCCGAATTTTACTGTTGGCACAACACACGCTGGCAGATGACATTCACCGGGCATTCGCCATACCCACACCCTGCCACATTGTGTACCGTGATTCGTCACTCCACACAACGTTTTTCCACTGTTCAATCGTCCAATGTTTACGCTCCTTGCTCCAACTGAAGCTTCGTTTGGCATTTACCGGCGTGATGCGTGGTTTATGAGCTGCCGCTCGACGATGAAATCCAAGTTTTCTCACCTCCCGCCTAACTGTCACAGTACTTTCAGTGGATCCTGATACAGTTTGGAATTCCTTTTTGATATGGTCTGGGTAGATGTTGCCTATTACACATTACGACCCTCTTCAATTGTCGGCCGTCTCTTTCAGTCACAGCCAAGATTGGCCTGTACGCTTTTGTGCTGTACGTGTCCCTTCACGTTTCCACTTCACTACCACATCGGAAACAGTGGACCAGTGAACCTATGGATGTTTAGGAGTGTGGAAATCTCCAGTAAAGACGTATGACACAAGTGACACCCAAAACGCCTGACCACGTTCGAAGTCCGTGAGTTCCGCGGAGCACCCAGTTCTGGTGTCTCACGATGTCTAATGACTGCTGAGGTCGCTGATATGGAGTACCTGTCAGTAGGTGGCAGCACAGAGCACTTAATATGAGAAATGTATGTTTTTGGACATATCCGGATATTTTTGATCACATTCGCGTCTTCCTTCCAACTAAGTTTTCGGTCCCGCGCGGCGGTTAAGCGTTAACCGTTTCCGCCTGGAGAAGAGTCATGAACAACCTATCGGGTCAGCCTAAGTGATTTCGGGTCCGTTCTTCCGGATCAAATTCCCCGCCGTTTTAATTGTGTTTGTTCCTTTTAATGAATTCCTTTTTAGGTGAACCTGAGTTACTGAATTTTAGTCAAATATATTCGAATGATGTTTGTGGGATGCACGTTTTGAAGACTGTTCTCTTAGACCTTAAGAACAAATTTATGCAACTTGAGTGGTGAAATATTATCATGCTCTTCTTACCTTAATTTGCTTTAAATATTTCAACAGTAGTAATCAGTGGCACACAAGATTCGTGTATTTTTGGAAAATACACTTTTGTTGTAACTTTACATTTTCCTACTTCATGTTCTCAGGAATGACCTTTGGAGAGTTGAGAGCAAGTATTTGAATTAACACTAGTTTTTTTGTTATTTGATCTGACTGAAATATTTCACAACGTTGTCGATCGATTATCAGTAATTGTTCTCAAAATGTTTAATCTGATTTCGTAGTTTTGTCTTAGTACGTCAAGACCCGTTTATCTAATTGGTAAAGTTATTTTTCCTGAGTAGGTAAAAAGACGAGGGCTAGTAGAAATCCTTGGGTAACAGAAGTAATATTAAATTTAATTGATGAAAGGAGAAAATATAAAAACGCTGTAAATGAAGCAAGCAAAAAGGAATACAAACGTCTCAAAAATGAGATTGACAGGAAGTGCAAAATGGCTAAGCAGGGATGGCTAGAGGACAAATGTAAGGATGCAGAGGCTTATGTCACTAGGGGTAAGATAGATACTGCCTACAGGAAAATTAAAGAGACCTTTGGAGAAAAGAGAACCACTTGCACGAATATCAAGAGCTCAGATGGAAACCCAGTTCTAAGCAAAGAAGGGAAAGCAGAATGGTGGAAGGAGTATATAGAAGGTCTATACAAGGGAGATGTACTTGAGGACAATATTATAGAAATGGAAGAGCATGTAGATAAAGATGAAATGGGAGATACGATACTGCGTGAAGAGTTTGACAGAGCACTGAAAGACCTGAGTCGAAACAAGGCCCCGGGAGTAGACAACATTCCATTGGAACTACTGACGGCCTTGGGAGAGCCAGTCCTGACAAAACTCTACCATCTGGTGAGCAAGATGTATGAGACAGGCGAAATACCCTCAGACTTCAAGAAGAATATAATAATTCCAATCCAAAAGAAAGCAGATGTTGACAAATGTGTAACTTACCAAACTATCAGTTTAATAAGCCACGGCTGCAAAATACTAACGCGAATTCTTTACAGACGAATGAAAAAACTGGTAGAAGCCGACCTCGGGGAAGATCAGTTTGGATTCCGCAGAAATGTTGGAACACGTGAGGCAATACTGACCCTACGACTTATCTTAGAAAATAGATTAAGGAAAGGCAAACCTACATTTCTAGCATTTGTAGACTTAGTGAAAGCTTTTGACAATGTTGACTGGAATACTCTCTTTCAAATTCTGAAGGTGGCAGGGGTAAAATATAGGGAGCGAAAGGCTATTTACAATTTGTACAGAAACCAAATGGCAGCTATAAGAGTCGAGGGGCATGAAAGGGAAGCAGCGGTTGGGAAGGGAGTGAGACAGGGTTGTAGCCTCTCCCCGATGTTATTCAATCTGTATATTGAGCAAGCAGTGAAGGAAACAAAAGAAAAATTCGGAGTAGGTATTAAAGTACATGGAGAAGAAATAAAAACATTGAGGTTCGCTGATGACATTGTAATTCTGTCAGAGACAGCAAAGGACTTGCAAGAGCAGTTGAACGGAATGGACAGTGTCATTAAAGGAGGATATAAGACGAACATCAACAAAAGCAAAACGAGGATAACGGAATGTAGTCGAGTTAAGTCGGGTGATGCTGAGGGAATTAGATTAGGAAATGAGACACTTAAAGTAGTAAATGAGTTTTGCTATTTGGGGAGCAAAATAACTGATGATGGTCGAAGTAGAGAGGATATAAAATGTAGACTGGCAATGGCAAGAAAAATGTTTCTGAAGAAGAGAAATTTGTTAACATTGAGTATAAATTTAAGTGTCAGGAAGTCGTTTCTGAAAGTATTTGTATGGAGTGTAGCCATATATGGAAGTGAAACACGGACGATAAATAGTTTGGACAAGAAGAGAATAGAACTTTAGAAATGTGGTGCTACAGAAGAATGCTGAAGATTAGATGGGTAGATCACATAACTAATGAGGAGGTATTGAACAGAATTGGGGAGAAGGGGAGTTTGTGGCATAACTTGACAAGAAGAAGGGACCGGTTGGTAGGACATGTTCTGAGGCATCAAGGGATCACAAATTTAGCATTGGAGGGTAGCGTGGAGGGTAAAAATCGTAGAGGGAGACCAAGAGATGAATACACTAAACATATTCAGAAGGATGTAGGTTGCAGTAAGTACTGCGAGATGAAGAAGCTTGCACAGGATAGAATAGCATGGAGAGCTGCATCAAACCAGTCTCAGGACTGAAGACAACAACAACAATTTTTCCTGAGGAGTGCTAGTAAAAATCTTTATACGAATGATGTTCAGTCCTTATTTGGGCCCGGTTCTTCCACTCTCAGACACTTTAACCCCGAAGTGGGTACCAATGTGTATCTTCCGCCGTATCGCTACGGTTGCTTCCTTCTGTGACTGAATGATGCTGAAATCTGTTGTGAACATTTGGATCTACTTGAATTCTTAGGAGGCCTTGTATATATTCGATCTATGGAAACAAAATTCGGTACTTGCATTTGGGTTTTCGTGTTTCGTGAGAATGACGCGCTGGAAAGGTTTGACTGACGATGAGATTAGAGAATCACTGCTAAGTGAGGACTCAGTTTCGGAATGTGGTAGTGATTTCAAAGACCACGAAGGCTGCAAGGTATTACTAAGAGAAAGTGAATATTCATAGAGCGACGCTGAAATTATTCACGAACAGGGGCCCTTTACAGGCGAGAAAAAAGGAAAAGTCGGAAACAGTGAGTGCAAATGGCTGACAAATGGCTTGTTTGCACCTCAGAACTACGCTTTTTCTAACGATAATTCTGGAGTGAATCCCCATTGTGGAGTAATTGAGGAACGTATTGAAAATGAATGTTTTGAGCCTATATTGGACAGGCAATTGATGGGATACATTGCCATGGAAACTAAAAGCTTTTACAAAGTAGTGAATGAACGATATCAAGGTCCTTCAGGGGGGGTAATTTAGTGGACAGATAGAAGTGCAGACGAGATGTATCAGTTTTAAGCAATCTGCATGCTGATAGCTCACGTAAAAAGAATAGAATGGAGGATATTTGGTCTACAGACACACTGAGTGAAACACCTTTCTTTTCGAAAGAATACCTAGCTAGAGAAGTTTGATAGTCCTTCTAAGGTTACATTTTAGTGATACAGGCGTTTTGAGAGACTCTGAGAGGTCGAATAGACTGTATAAAATAAAGTATATTGTGAATTTTTTGACAGAGAAATGCAGATGAATTCTAAATCCATTCAGTGATTTGTGCATTGACGAGTCTTTAATCCTGTCGAAAGATAGGCTTGTTTTCAAACAGTATATATCGATCAAAAGGCAGGGATTTGGAATAAAACTGTTTATATTGTGCGATATTGAAACTAGATTTATTTTAGATATTATAGCGTGCACGGGAATAGGAACAGAAGTTGAAGATACTTCTGGTCTTGCTGTTTCTGGTGCTGTTGTAACTACTCTGTTGAAACCTTACCTCAATAAAAAGTTTTGTGCTTCCATGTAATACTTATCAAGTAATTAAATACAATGAAATCATTTGGTTAAAAAATAGGAAGCGAATAGCCTGTTTTATATACAATACCTATGTAATGCAACAATCCCAAAATAACTCAGTTCAGAGATACAAAGAAACGAGTTTATAAAAAGTTAAGTCTCCAAAGGGTTAAAACCTCGATGAACAGTAACAGGACACGGACATAGGAAAGTTGAAGGTACTGGAGGTTTATGAATGCCAACAGAAACTTTCAAAAGCATTTATTTGATGTTAGTGGCCCAAAGAAGAATCAAACAGAGCCGTGACATTTGTATCGTGTTCTATCGTATTATTCAGTTCTTAGCAAAAAGAATACTTCTCGAAATGTTGTCTACACAAATCACTTTTAGGTTTTATGTAGAACACCATTTGAATCGCAACTTCTTAAAATAAAAACTTCACCTACTGTTAACTACCTTACTGGGCTTTTACAGATCACACTGAGCTTTGACCAACTTGTCTCCAAACACAGTTGCTTCACAGTGAGGCAGAAAATCTATAAATCTTTTCTTGTCATTAGCAAGCGTATATATCCATTTAAAAACTATGTAAAATACACACTCAATATTTAACTTACATCTGATAACTAAAAGCAATTTGCTTCTTAAGCAGTAACCATCCCTTTGACCGGTTTGTTTCTCAAAACTTCAGACAATGCTACTCTTCCTCTCTGACTTAACATGAACAAGACAGCAAAACTGAACGTAGTTTGTCAAATTACCAATCGTCAGCTACAGCTGGGAAGTTGTCGTACTTCCTTGACAGTCACATTTCACCTGTTTTTGAAACAGAACTGTAATACTTTAATGACTTTCAGATGTCTTGGTCACACTTATTATTCTTTCAAAATCGTCTTAAGCGTTTCGACAGTCCGTCATTTTCATAGGCAACGTTATGTCAATCACATAAAACTGTTCAGTAGACGCATTATATCTCGTCAACATTCTCAAACATGAAACAAGCGCACTTGCCTCGTGTTTGAGAATGTTGACGAGAGATACAACGTTTCTATTGAACATTTTTATATGATTGACGTAACATTGCATTTCAAAATGGCAGAATGTCGAAATATGTAAGGGCATTTTGGAAATAATAAAAAGTGTGGCCAAAACATCTGAAAGTCATTGAAGTGCATCCAGATGGCTGCTTCGTCCCGTAGCATTATCATGCAAACTGCACCTGAACTGTATGTAGTGCACATTGATTATGTTTGCGAACACTTAAAAAAAAGCTTTGTGCTCTGCCTTACGGCAGGTCTAGTCATGGTGGAGCCTCGTCAGAGAGGTCCACCGTTTGAGCGTCTTGGGAAGTGATTCCAGTGGTGGTTTTCCATTGCCTTTCACTGATGAAAATGAAATGATAATGAGGACAACACAACACCCAGTCCCTGAGCGGAGAAAATCTCCGACCCAGCCGGGGTCGAACCCGGGCCCCTTGGCGTGACAAGCCGCCGCGCTGACTGCTTATTTTTTCTTTTTGTTCGTTGTTGATTGTTGTGTCTGGTCGCTGCGGACCTCACATGACATCCGTTCAAGTTCGTTGTTGATCCATTCACTTAGTTATTTACACTACTGGCCATTGAAATTGCTACATCACGAAGATGACGTGCTACAGACGCGAAATTTAACCGACAGGAAGAAGATACTGTGATATGCAAATGATTAGCTTTTCAGAGCATTCACACAAGGTTGGCGCCGGTGGCGACACCTACAACGTGCTGACTTGAGGAAAGTTTCCAAACGATTTCTCATACACAAACAGCAGTAGACCGCAATTGCTGGTGAAACGTTGTTATGATGCCTGGAGTAAGGAGGAGAAATGCGTACCATCGCGTTTCCGGCTTTGATAAAGGTCGGATTGTAGCCTATCGCGATTGCGGTTTATCGTATCGCGACATTGCTACTCACTTTTATCGAGATCCAATGACTGTTAGCAGAATATGGAATCGGTGTCTTCTGGAGGGTAATACGGAACGCCGAGCTGGATCCCAAAGGCCTCGTATCACTAGCAGTCGAGATGACAGGCATCTTATCCGCATGGCTGTAACGGATCGTGCAGCCACGTCTCGATCCCTGAGTCAACAGATGGGGACGTTTGCAAGACAACAACCATCTGCACGAACAGTTCGACGACGTTTGCAGCAGCATGGACTATCAGCTCGGAGACCATGGGTGCGCTTACACTTGATGCTGCATCGCAGGCAGGAGCGCCTGCGATGGTGTACTCAACGACGAACCTGGATGCAAGAATGGCAAAACGTCATTTTTTCGGATGAATCCAGGTTCTGTTAACAGAATCATGATGGTCGCATCCGTGTTTGGCGACATCGCGGTGAACACACATTGGAAGCGTGTATTCGTCATCGTCGTACTGGCGTATACCCGGCGTGATGGTATGAGATGCCATTGGTTACGCGTCTCGGTCATCTCTTGTCCGCATTTGCCGCACTTTGATCAGTGGACGATACATTTCAGATGTGTTACGACCCGTGGCTCTACCCTTCATTCGATCCCTGCAAAACCCTACATTTCAGCAGGATAATGTACGACCGCATGTTGCAGGTCCTGTACGGGCCTTTCTGGATACAGAAAATGTTCGATTGCTGCCCTGGCCAGCACATTCTCCAGATCTCTCACCAATTGAAAACGTCTGGTCAATGGTGGCTGAGCAACTGGCTCGTCACAATACGTTAGTCACTACTCTTGATGAACTGTGGTATCGTGTTGAAGCTGCATGGGCAGCTGTACCTGTACACGCCTTCCAAGCTCTGTTTGACTCAATGCCCAGGCGTATGAAGGCTGTTATTACGGCCAGAGGTGGTTGTTCTGGGTACTAATTTCTCAGGATCTATGCACCCAAATTGCGTGAAAATGCAATCACATGTCATTTCTAGTATAATATATTTGTCCAATGAATACCCTATTATCATCTCCATTTCTTCTTGGTGCAGCATTTTAATGGCCAGTAGTGTATTACAGAGGCCAACCAGCTCTCTGACCGAACACGCTGAGCTACCATGTCAGCCCACTCAGCTATCGGGGCGGACTTCCGAACACAGTCACATGATAAAAACGACGCTTCACTGATTATTAAATCTGCCGATTCCCCAAATTCACATACCATCTGTCTTCGGTGATGCCTTGCCAATGTACGCACGCTGATGTAGGACAGTTGAGCAGCCACTAACGGATGCAACTTCCGTCCCCGCGCTGTCCATTTCGTTACCAGGTCTACCGCTCTCCTTGCTGAGTGTGTCAGCCCCCAGCTGTATCGCACTGCTCTGTTGGGTGTGCCGTCTTTTGGTGACTACAGTTACCAGCAGAAAGCCACTCCACGCTCGTGCTCGCCGCTCTGTCTTCAACTCCGCTCCCCAACTCGGCTCCCTGTGCTCCTCCTCTACAGCGATTATGTAGACCAGCTGCTCGGTTTGTGTGTCTGAAAAATAACCGAAAAACTACGATTTGACCCCGATACAGCAAGATCGATACTTGGACACGGCTCACTCGGTATGCAGAAAGATAACACACACGCACGCACACACACACACACACACACACACACACACACACACACACGAACTGTAAATACTAGCGCCAAGACACAACCAAATACGAAGAATGTCAGGAGTTAGCAGGGAGAGAACAGGAATTCACAGAGGACTTAAGTTGGACCCACATCTCTGTTTACAAAGCCACTTCCTAATTTAATCTCAACTACTTCCTCAGTAACACTACCTCAATAGCTGGGAGTGTACACCAGAACCTCCGTGTCGATAAGATGACCGCTACCGAGATAATGTCCTGCAGGAGCAAATTTGCTCGGCTGTTGTAGACATCTATGACACTTACGCTCAATAAACCAGGCTAAAATGGTCTTAATGTTGGATGGTGGTCGGAAAACACATTCCACACAATATTACCGTAGAATACAACGGATCGTGCACTAGGTTTAGGGGTCACCTTGCAATTATCACCATCATCCGATTCACATTTGTTCGATGGCACAACGCGCGTCTGACCTGTCTTTTACTGTAACTATTTTGATGAAAGGTCAGGTGGGCTAACTCAGCCGACAAACCTCCAGGATTTGCCATGACGTGCACCCTGTGGATCAAGGTACGAAGTACTCCTTCACCTGAGCCGGATGGTGATAGCTATCAGCCTATTGATACAAGTGAGTGTGAGCTGGTTTCTTATATACAGCATGTGCCAACGAATTATCAACATTCCTCGTGATTATCACATTAAAGTGGGGACGCATAGCTATGCTTTTCCAGCTATATTGTGAAGCACATAATCAGTTGATGAATTTAGATATTCTAAACTACCGTGTAAGTACGGTGCATTGAGCATAATGATCACAGGCGCTTACAACAACCGAACAAATTTTCTGCTGCAGAACGTTGTGAGTCATTCTATGGAATTTAGCAACACGGAGATTCGTGTGGGACGAAGCTTTTCGGCAGTGCAACGGGAGTGTGCAAAAAGGTTCACGGAAGGCCGTTGAACACTGCGACCGAACACTGGCACTCAATGACAAGAAGTGTCATGGAGGAAAACTGGGCAAACCTGTTCCACGAACGGATCTGAGAAGTTGAAACTACTCATACTAGGGAAATCTGTGACATTACCTAGTTTCAAGAGGACAAAATCGCTTCCCGCATTTCGCTCAGACAAAAAAATCATGTATGACGACAGAATTGTCAGATGAATAGCTGACCTCGATTAATAGAGCTATGAAAAAGGAGGAAAGCAAAATTTTACTATTTTTGGATAAGTGCACCGTACACAGCAACCCACCACCATTAGATTATGTGAAACTGATTTTTTCCCATCCAACAAGACATCAATATTGCAACCTTTGTACTAGGGCTTAATATGAAATTTTAAAATCCTCTACCACAGAGAAATTGTTTCACTTGTGCTGCATTGCACTGAGAAAGGTGAGAATGCGAACGTAACAGTTCTGACCGTTATAGCCATGACTGATAAGGCATGGAAAAATGTCTGCCCTGTCACGCTTTGTAACTGCTTCAGAAAGTGCCGGTTTGTAATGGAAACCTAGAACGCCTAACAGTGATCAGAGCCCCGAGAATTACGGAATTCAATCCCACCAGACTCATGATGAGAAGTTCCCCCCACCACTGGTGAGTTAACCTTTGAGGATTTCTTCTGCTTGGATCATTATCGTTTGAGGATTTCGTTTATGTTGGCGAAGACATCGGTATCGGTGGTGATAAGGAAGAACAACCGCCAGCTCCAATCACACTGAGCGAGGCAATGTCATGTTTTCATGAAATTACGCTTCTACGCCCTCAGAACGGAAAAGAGTTATGATGTCTTCTCAGCTTCCATGACTATCAAAACTAAGCTGAACAGTGCTAGTTGGAAATCGCTCTTTCAAAAGGAAATCACCAACTGTTTTTCAAAATAACGTGTAACACCTTAATCGGTACGTTTTTCATATACTATGTATATGTACTATATGTATGTGGCAGAACAAATGGTCAGATTCGCACCTTACATGAAACCTTTACAAATCGCAATGAGAAGGTGAAGATGACACCGAACGTAAATCGACAGTTATGAGAACATTTGCCTATCAATATGTAATGCAAAAAGGGATGACATTCAATCGACTGTAATTAACACACCATCCCTATACAACGCATGTCTTTGAGAGGAAGGTAGAACAGGGACAGCGAGTCGAGTCGCTTTTAGTTTTGAAAATCCAGCTTCCCAACAGGGTAATGAAGCCGCGCTATGGGAGTTACGCCGGTAACCGCTTAAAGGGGTGGCAGAAAGGAGGACAGCGACCCCGGGCCAGGTGATTCAAGCTGGAGAGCCGCCTGTAGCGAGGGCATCGGTACAAGAGCAGAGAAGAAGCTTTAGAAAACTGCGTTTCGAAATTCCAACGGGATACGAACAAAAGCAAGTGACGCATTTTCGTCCAACGAGTGCGACACACAGAAAGGGCAATGTATTTTAGGCGTATAGAATGGGCACAAAACGTTCGATTGGCGGAAACTCACTAGGAAGGAGAAAACTACTGAAGTTTCGACGCAGTTTGATAGAAGGGACGTTGCGATTGGTAGAGGGTTTTTCTGCAAAATAAGAGGAACTCTCCTATTGGTCGAAAAAAGCCGTGACGTGAAAAAGGAACCCAAGTGGAGGGAGGCAGTTGTGCCATGAGTAGGGCAAGAGAGAAACTTTGTTTGAGGGGACTCTTCTCTGAACTGGCGTCGAGTGCAGAACGGAGTGCTTAACGCTCCGTACGACACAGAGAAGAAATTGGTGTGGACACTACGTCCACAGCGCCTGCACTCCAGCTAAAATTAGCTGTAGCAACGTTTACCTCGAGCTGTGGAGAAACGAACCAGCCAGATTAGTTAATTGTTTTTGCGAGAACTGAGAGGACACTATAATATGCACACTGCTTCAATTATGCGCGTGTATATCGCCACATAATATGACTAGGACTGAGTACATGTTTTCTCGCATAACGAGAAACATAAGGAAAGTTTCTGCTGGAAAGTTCAGCAAAGGCCAGATTAGTTTTGTAGGAATTTCAGTGGTAGAGAGCAGACTTGCAGACAGCAGCACGTCTCAGCTTAAGGTAAATACCGCGTACAGAGGCGTAAACTTTGTTGGTTCACCAGCTTGCGGTCACTGTAAACTCGAGCGGCCTTGAGTAATCTTGCGCTCAAATTTGTCACTTGACTAGCCATCCACCGTAGACTTGATTGTCATCCTAAGTAGTACCGAACTTTGAACCGGAATCGGACGATTTTCGTAGTATTGACCAACATCATAACGTATGTGTAGGAGCAATTTTGTAAAGAAACGTCCAATTATACTTTCATATTACTGTGCTTATGATTAATGTAAAGAAACTTCCAATTAAACTTTCATAATATTGTGCTTAAGACTAATGTTTTTTCAGAGAGTTAATATTTAACATTGTTGTGCATAAACTTATTTCACTTTTTGATGTTTTATCTGAATTTTTTTCCACCTTCCATCTCGATTATTTGAACTCCCATTACTTTGAACTTTTTCCCTGGTCCGTTGAGTTTCAGATTATCAAGAGTCGACTGTATTACTCTCTCGATGTAAATACCGGCTGTTTCCTCATTGTACTGTACACACAATGACTCATTATATAATTGCACAATACTAAATACACAGTCATACGTTGTTTATCACTTACAATTTCAAGACACAGTCTTCACGTACAATTTCTTTAACTCCATCAAACACTGCGATAGCGTGAAAACTGTCTATTGTTATGTAATACGGAAAATTTTGAGTTGTAAGTAAATTTGTATAGCTCAACAATTATTGCCTACCACTAATACTTGACAGAACTATATAAAGTTTTAATGCAATCTGTCTACTGGTAAAGGTGGAAGTGGAATCACAGGTTGACGTACACGATTTACCGACTCAGTAGAGGTATGGGCTTCATTACACCAACAGGCCGTTCTATAGTGCAGTGACATACCTCATGGACACTCAGTACCGCCTCTTATAACAGTGGACACTTCAAAGCCACTGGCGCCACCTTCACAGATCTCAGTGATACTTGTGATACCAACAATCACAATCGACTTACACCTGAAGTGTGTCAAACAAGAAATGATTACATCTGACTGAATTTCATTGAATGCAGCCTCCGGAATCGACGCTTCTCTGTCTCACTCCAAATAAACAGCCACTAAGACCTTAAATTAAATTTAACGTAAGTAAGAACGTCATAAGAAAACTAACTGGAATTGAATGGTGCTCGCGTACAGCCACATGGGATTCACACAAGAGCTTATCAGCTTTCTATCATTTATTGATTAAAGCGTATCTGGACACGGAAAACAAATAAATAACCAGGCTATGAGCTGCACTCATATTCTGCTCTATCATTTTAAAGATGGAAAATATTGATGCTGTTTATTCCTTTCTCATTTTTTTTTTTACCCAAAAAGCTGTATTTATTGCTTTCCAGTTCAGATGCTACCACAACAATCCATCTTCAGGCACAGAACGCGCAAATTGATGCTCAGTACATCAGCAAGTATATAATCTGAACACGATCAAACTGCTCTTCCATCCCTCGTCAGTTACAGATACATTTCAGCTGACAGGTTTCATTTCTATAATCATCCACAACAACACTAACACGGCATTAAACCCCAGAAACACTCATTACAGGGATGTCTGTGACATTGTCACTACATACACAACGGTGAGATAAGAAGTGGTAGCCTATCAAAGAATATCCATAAATATAATTTTATTAATATATTTTTTGTAAGAGCCCACGATCATTGAGAATATTTTGTGAACAAAACCATATAGATTGCTTAATATATCTCTTATTTATAACGTCTTTTAGGCAACTCCTCTCATCAGATCAAAACTTATAACTTGTAAAACAGGGCTCAGTGTCACTATAAACGAAAAACCTACACCGAACCAGGTGTCAACGCCACGATCCGGCATAGGTTTTGTTACTATGGACAATGAACCCTGCTTTACAAGTTATAAGTTTTGACCTGATGATGTCTATTTGAGAGGCACCCACATGCCTTGCTCATACTGTGGCATCAAGCAGTCAGGCCTGCAAGATGAGTGGTCTGCCAAGCGAGTGGATTCATTCTTATCTGTCGAGTAACATGAACTTTAGCACTCACAATAAAAATACAAATTATCTTCCTGTATGAATAATGCGCAACGGAAACGCTCATCTGACTATCAGCAATTTACAGAACTCTGACTGGTCACTACGCACTGGCAATACCACATTTTCTTTTTTTATTTAACGTCTTTTATCAACATGTGGCCATCGCACTGAATATGAGTGGCGCACACATTATAAATTCTGGATATCATGACAACATACAGTTCGAAGGAAAACTCCACCAATCTTTTTCTTTTCACTATCTTATTTATTCCGATAAATTCTATAACCTAAACACACAAATTCTATAACCTACAACAATAACACATGAGAAATTCCGCCCAGTGGGCATGGCTTTACATTGGTGATTCTCTACCTTATGGTCTCGTAATTATTTAACGCTACAGTGCACTTTCTGGATAGGATGGTGGATCTTTTATTATATCTCACACTTCGACTCTCACAATCATCATCACGAAACTTTCCTCCAGATAGAGCGGTACTGAAGGAACAAGCATAACCCACTAATCTTTTGAAACTACCTTGCTACTCTCCCATGCAAACCACACATACCCAAATTACATGACATACACAATTACAACATGGAAGACAACACAATAAATAGTCACAACACTATCACTTTCAGCTTTCCCACTTCAATTAGTATTTATCCCAGTTTCACACGACACTGCCCCACTTCGTAATTCTTCTTTCCTACTATGAACTCTGGAGATATATGCACGTCTTCCTGTGCAATGCAAGCCAAGTGGCGTTGCTGGATAGACGGCTGACTCACCTTGCTTCTCTCTCAGAGTATTATAGTTTGAATCAGGCGTCACACGGAAACATAACATGCAAAGTAATATTAAGTGCATATTCATCACACACGCGAGTCCTCAACTGATACCATGGACGAATACTTCTCTTTATCCTTTGTCTCATACACAGATTGAGACTCACACAGTACTCACCATGTGGAAGTACTCGTCTCTAATTTCAAGTCCTGCACACGCCATTTCTTAAGTATTTCAACTTATAGTACACACGCTAGTAATTCAGCTTAACTTAAGCACACAGAAGTATTTCAACTTATTGCTACACGTGGTTTCATTGTGACCGTTGGTCACTTCCGAAGATTACTACCATCCCATTAATAATACCTGCCTGACATTTATTTCTCCCCAGAAAAGTTCCAGAAATAGAGAAATTATTATTTCAAACTACTCTTAAATATTCCACATGCATACCATGTCTCCACTCTTTTGTCTTTACGGAGCACAACTAAGACAGGTCTTAACAGCTCAAGATCCAGCGGCAGAGTGCCGAAACATGGCCGTTCTTCAGGTCATCTCGCACCTCTGTCGAGGTGGGGGAAGACCATGCTACCGTATTGGTCAGCCACATTTCAGGCGCTCAAAGCTCCGGTAAGTTTCATCTCTTTGGTTCCACCAAAGGTGGCCAAAGGATCGTCTCAAAGATGATCATATATTCACATTCACTATCTGCGGTTAGCAGACGACCATACATTCATTCATTTCACAGATCTCACCAAACTGGATGTAGGGGTTTATTTTGTGGGAGTGCACATGTGATCAATTAAATAAATAAATTGTCATTCTTTCCCACACTGGTATCCGGCTTCGCTGTATTAATTGAAATTGAGTTATTATTAGAAAAAATATGTTGTTCTGACAAGAATAATGAAGTATGTTGTACCTATTTTCAATGTCGGGCGGTACTGTACCCTTTCATATTAACAGAGTACACATTAATCTGAGAACTATGTTTCTACAGAGAAAGTGACTTATACTCTTAGGAGAATGTTGTAATCTACAACTAGCGTTTATGAGACTGGGAAAGTAAGAAACATATCACATTAATTCTGTCATTTAAAGATGGAGCTATTTTGATAGTTATGGATTTCCTAAATTTCTTCATTTAGTAAATCGTTCATAAAAGCTATAGTGTTGTGAATGGTCAAATGTAACAGACGCGGGATTGTGCCATTTAATAATAATGTTGGATTGGCTGTGATATGTATCAGCCAATCAGAGGTTCATACATTCACACGTGTTTTGTGGGCTAAATTATTGCAGTGTAAAGTCTAAAATGTTCAGTTCGGAGCTCAGTCATCATCATATTCAGATGCACATGTAAGGAGAACTGAATAAATATGATATTTTGCAGAATAGTGACTAAAACTTGGTCGTGGAGTGCCGGAAAGTGGATGTGTGAAACCGTGAGAAAAACTGAGATATAAAATGCCGATTATTCTATGTAAACTGTGACTTTTGAGTAACTAAAATTCACGTGGCATGTTATACAAGCTGTGACCACAAAGTGAACATTCATAGTGATGAAATAATACAATATTTGAGCGAGAAATCTGTCACAGATAACGGTTTGGTTAATTACCACAAGCTGGATATCACGAGTGACTGTGACTGTGTGTTAGTTTTGAAACTAGAACTTAAGATTAGCATGAGCTTGCCATTTTTTTTTTGTATCAAACAAATGTCATTGTATCGAAGTTTTCACTCCCAAAATATAAAATGACAGTGACAAAATTTTGATATAATCCATCCACTAATCGAAACATACCTTGAGAAGGTGACTAAATTCTTTGCTAATCACGAAGGCAATGTGGTTGGACAGTATGCATTTCCTGAGTCTTGAGTGATTTCGATTTCTACCCTTTTGCGTTAAACATCCGTAAGAGAACTTTTTGGTATCTATCAGCCGGTTCAATATCATTGGGTAATTTACTTGATTAATTATAGTGGCAATGGTAGTAGAATATTTAAGTACAATTCCTAATTCTTGCCTGTTGGACTGTAAACGGTTTCATAAGTAACTAACTAGATTCTTGTGGTACTTTGTGAATGCTGTTTTCAAAATGAAATATTTCTTTTCTGCCAGTGCAAGTGCAGTAATTTTCTCGAAATCTTCGATGCAGTTGTTTGCAGATTTTGGAGAGAGAGTCTTCATATCATTGCCCAGGCTTAAAGTTCCTAAGATGAATTTACAGTGGGAGAATGAAAGAACTGACTTATTGTTATTGAAAAAAGTGAATATTTAAGTGCACCTGATTGACTATGATACTTCCAAGGCCTGACTAAGTTTGATTATTTAAGCACATGAGACTAATGTTGAATATACAAGCACAACGAACTGATAATGAATGTACAACTGTCTATAGCGAATATTTAAACACAACAGAGTTAATTTACTGTTATAGAAACACAAGTACTCCGGATGATGTTTCCGACTGTACTGAGGACAAAAGTTTGTTTTAAACGTTACAGCAGCCTGTAAAGTTGGTGGGTAAATTTGCACTTATCTGTGGCATTGACCACAGCCTGTCTGCTTCAGACTGGAGCATAATACTGAAAGAAAGTCGATGCTATACTATGCCTTGTAGCAAATGATCGTGTAATGGACTTGCATGGTCCTGACCATGTATTTGCTGAAACCATGCTTCTCTTAATGCAAATTTTCTCTTGCTAAGCGGTAATACTAACAGAATGTCAGTTTTGACCAAAAGGGGTCTGTGGACGTAGTCAGCACATGATGAACAAGTGTGAAACAAATCTTCAGTACAGATTAATTAGACACACGAAGAGTAAAATAAGAGTGCATTCTCACATTTGCTGGAAATGAGTCATGCTTCTGTGGCATTTGTGTGATTACATTCTTTCTTTGTTCTGTTTGAGGCTTTGTTCAACTGTACAAGTTTCAGTATAGATAATTCATTAAATCGTCTGTGGATACAGGTCTAATTTAACGTTACTTTGCCACACATTTAATAGTACTATGGGGATTTGAAAGTAATTGGTTTCTTTCCTGCTTTAGTCAATTTGTGGTATTTATACAATCATGTGATTCAATTGTAGACATTTGTAGTTATGGTTCAGGAATTTCTGTGTTTATTTTGAACGATAATTGAAATTTTCTAACGCATTATTTCCTCCTGAAATCATCTTTAAGTATAAGAATTATTAGAGTCAGTCACATATGTGCTCGTTTATTCTTTTTTCTGAGTCGTAGTCGGCTCACACACAGTTTATTATTTATTTATTTCTTCGAATAACTCTTTTAGAGGGTACAGTAAATAACTTTTGGTTTCGCTTCCTTGTGTTCAGTTTTACTTGTTCACAGACTTCCTTCATCGTTTGAGAGTATTCTTCCTCTTCTTACTTTTGCAGACCACTTTCTTTCCTGAAATCCTGCCTTTTTTATTGCTTCTCTAAAAAATATTCTTCTTATCTATCACGTTGATTTTAATTTGGTGTTTTTCATATCCTTGTCAATTTTGGTAAACCATGTGGGATAGAATTTGCAGCTGTCTGCTAAGTTCAAGATTTGCTTGGTTAGTTGGTTATTAGCCATCGGTATGTGTGTCCATAGATCTGTAGTGTTCTGTTCCTCAGCTTTTTTATTATTTGTTATCCATACTGCTAGGTATTTAAACAATTTTTATTAGATGTTGTGCTGTTATGAACTTCAAGATTTCGTGGAGAGGGGACATAGTAGATATTTGCCATGAAGTTTGTAATGTCAAACAGTATTTTTAGTCTTATTTTATCTGCTTGTTACTGTCGCTCTGTGATTTGTTCTTCGGCACCGTCCAGCAAGTCAGTAATTTATGCCATGTCGTCTGTAAAAGCTAGACAATCAATAGTGATTTTATTGGGGTTTCTTCCTAACTGAAAACCATTAGTAGTGATGGACTTCCTCCATTCTCTCACTACCTTCTCTAATGCATGGTTAAAAAATAAAAGAGATAAATTATCTCCCTTTCTTACTGCTTATTATTTTCAACAGGTTTTGACAGTTCCCCATAATTTTACTTTTGATGTTGTGTTTGTTAAGATTCCTGCAATCAATTCTGTTGCATTATTGTTGAATGAAAATTCCTTTATAATGTTGATTACTGCATTTCTACCAGTTGAGTCATATGCCTTTTTAAAATCTACAACAATTATCATGTATTTCAAGTTTCTTATTTTCCTCATTCTATTACATTTTTCAGCTTTAGTATTTGCTCTGCACAAAGCCTTCTCTTATTACAACCTTTGTGATATTCTCCTAGTTGTGGGTGTAGTATTCTTTCAGCTCTCGTTTAAAGTGCCATGGACAAGGACTTACATGTCAGTGGCAAGAGGGAGATTTCTCTGTAATAGTTGGTGTCCAATTCTATCTCCTTTTTTTATATAGCAAATGTATTAATATTGATGTCCATTCAGGTGATAGACTGTTTGTTGTCCAAATTACATTAATAATTTCTGTTACATACAGAACAATATTGTTATTAGAGTCCTTCCACAATTCAGTAACTATGTTGACTACTCCTAATACCTTTTATTTTTAAGTTATTTATGATTTCTCTGATGTCCTCTATTCCAGGTGATGTTGAGCCTGGTTGTATCTGGTTTATGTTATTAGAATGAAATTATCCTTTTGGTGATCACAGCAGTGTAATTGTTTGAAGTAGTTTGAGTACCACCTTTCCAGACTGTGTACTTAAGCAACACGATCAAGTAGTTTTTCACAACAGATCAGATTAGCTGATACCCACATCGTTTGTTTTCTAGGAGGTTTTTGAAGAATATAGATTTTAGTATCATGTTATGTTGTCTGTACAGGTTTAAGGGTCTTTTTTCATTTGTATTGCTTCTTTTATATGCAGGGAACTTTCCTCACATGGATCTGTGCTGACATTCTTTGCCAATTTGTGAATTAAAGTCTCCAAGTAGAAAACTGTGTACTTCAACCGAATATGAGCTAGGCTGTTTGACACATTTTGCGAAAAAATTTCTATTTGCAATTTCAGTGTACTGTATTCCTCATTTGTTGGTGAATATTTATGTAGCATTGTGTAAATTTAGTTTACAATGAAACCTGTTCCAAATTGGGACACATTCTTTATAGCTCTTTACCCTGGTTTTCCCCTCAAATATCCTGAATCCTTCTGAATTGAAAGGATGTTCAAAAGTAAAAAAATTGTTTTTTTTTGCATTACCATTACACGTTTTCCTTCAGAAAGCTTATTAAATTTTTAAGTTTTCCTGTTGTTAAATGTAAATTTACATCAAAACTTGCTAGGTAATTTATGTGTCTGTAAACGATCTGTCTTCAGTTGAATCCATGTCACTTTGAACTGCCTTCAGCAGATGAAATACATACTAGCTTTTTAGACAATTCTCAGCCTAGTTATGAGAAGTCACAAGTTGTCGAGAACTTCAAGACACGTGCTGCAGCATGAAGATTTCAACATTTTACATTTCAGCAATTTATTCTTTTGTTATCAGGCATGAGGCCAAACAGATACTGTGCACATCTTTCTTACAGGACTATAAGAGGAGACACATTAATGCTTAGCCTATGTGTTGCATTAGAACAGTTGAAGAAGTTTTATATAATTGTCTTAGTTTAACATATGTTGTGCTATGACTGTTCTCGCAGTAAAAAACATTTCATTAGCAGTATTCAGTTAGAGTTGTTTGTTTATTCAATATTCAAACCATACAGAATGTGACTTATCCTGCTAGGATTACGATCTTTGGAATCATACATTATTTCACATGATAACCAGCCTTACTAGAATATTTAGTAATTTTATACAATATCCTTCTGTTAAGTGTCAAAATTCATCTGTTGACCATTAGTTAGGATTTCTATGTTTAATACTTCTGATTATTCGTGTTTGGAAGCATTATTCAGTTTATTTCAATTAAATTGTATCAGTGTTTGCATTTCAGGTCTATTTTTTGCTAATTTCTAATGATTAACTTTCATTATGGTGTTAGTTACATTACCAGTTGATATATTAAACAAGTGCCACACAACTAAAATTATTCATGCTCAAATGTTTCCTTTAAATTTAACAATGTGGTCGTCTGGAAGTTTTATTTTATGAGAGTTTCAAATTGCTATAAATACGCTTCTCTGAATTTATGAGATTAACACTTGCTATAGCTAGCTCTTAAATGTCTTAAATGTATTAAGCGGTATAAAATTATTTGTAGAGGTCATGTTCAAGTTATTCTGTTCTTAAAAATATTGCAAGTACCTAATGGAAAGATTTTTGTGTAACTGTGGGGTGTATTTTGTCTGGAGCCTTCTTATTTAATGCGATGTTCTGCTAAGAGATCAGTGTGATAAGCAGGGATTGCTTTAAAAATATGAGAAAATTTACATTTCCTTCAGCAGCAGAATTTTCCTTTTTGCTAAGTATAACGACTATTGCAATTATCTCATAATTGAATTAATTGAATGACCATGTTAATATGCTTATAATTTTGTCTAAAATCATGTTTCATCCATTTACTGACTGAACAGACACTTACAGGCACAGTTAATTTCAGTTAGTTTGGTGCAGTTAACTGATTTTATTTATTTAAATGTCAAGTTCCGTAGGACCAAATTGAGGAGCAAATCTCCAAGATCATGGAACGTGTCAGTACGTGAACTTACAAAATAAAAAGTAATAACAGATAAAAATAAATGTTCATGAACTAAAAGAAATCAGACCATAAGTTTAAGCAAACGCTATCAGCAATACAGTGAGAATCATCTTAATTTTTCAAGGAACTCCTTGACAGAATAGAAGGAGTGACCCATGAGGCAACTCTTCAGTTTAGATTTCAAAGCGCGTGGATTACTGCTAAGATTTTTGAATTCGAGTGGCAGCTTATTGAAAATGGATGCAGCAGTATACTTCACACCTTTTTGCACAAGAGTTAAGGAAGTCCGATCCAAATGGAGGTTTGATTTCTGCCGAGTATTAACCGAGTGAAAGCTGCTTATTCTTGGAAATAAACTAATATTGGTAACAAGAAACGACAATAAGGAATATACATATTGAGAGGCCAATGTCAAGATACCCAGACTTGTGAAAAGAGGTTGACAAGAGGTTTGTGAACTCACACCACTTATTGCCCGAACCGCCCGTTTCTGAGCCAAAAATATCCTTCTAGAATGGGAAGAGTTACCCCAAAACATAATACCATATGACATAATTGAATGAAAATAAGCAAAGTAGACTAATTTACATGTCAAAACATCAGTCACTTTCGATACCGTTCGAATAGTGATGGCTGGTAGTGATCTAGTGTTGCTAGTTAACTGTGGACCTTGTTCTATAACTATTACTATTGCATTGAAGATTATTAATTACTTTTTGTGTGCATAGAAAATTGTGGGATAATTTGGTACTTCTGCATGTGATTTTAATACATGTAGACTGACATTATTTCATAATTTACTTAATTTCATTTCAGTAGCACCTGCTTTCTTTATACACAAATACTGTGGTATAAGGCTTCACTACTGAGAATATCTTCACATTTTATTTAACATTTTGCTTTGGTTTCATAAATTAGGGTTTAAGTGTATAAAAAAAATTGCTGGTGATATTTGCATCCTGTATTTGATGTGGCCATGCTTTCCTGCATCAGTTTACTGCCTGAATTCTTTAAATAAATTGATATACATGTGCCTTGTTGCTACTACATTTATATATTTATTGTTTAACTGTGACATTAAATAAATTGTATTAGAAGGAGTATCATACTTAAGCATATTAGTGTGTAGGATATGTACGAGTCTTTGACAAACTATTTTTCTTTTTGGTCTTTTGTTAGTGGTGTGCTACAGGAGTAATACATAACCTGTGTATTCACTCAGTTGGTATTGGGATTGATATTCAATACATTATTCAATAATTTGGTGTTCTGGTATGTTAGCAGTAGATATTAGCATAATACTCTGTAACCAGATTCTGTTGAAGTGATATTATAGTGGAATAGGCTTATTTATATGTATTTCAAGTTTCTCTTCATCTGACTTTCAGATTTAATTTTCACACTGTAGAGGTAACTTAGAGTGCTGTTGGCTTAATGGATGATCTGATACTGCCTGAAAATTGATATATTTGTGTTGAAGTTAATTGACAAGTTTTGTTGGAATGCAATCTCTATTTAGATATTTGTTTGCCAGTGGTACACTTGAAAAGTTGAGCAATTTGATGAATTTACCAGAGTTCTGCAGTGATAATGATGCATGAAACTAAAGATAGAAAAAAGTAATGTATGTGAGGAAATGTACCCTTCTTTGATGATTCTGTGGAAGTTGTGCAAGACTTTCTGCTTTTGTTGAGTGGATACTAATTTAATCTTCACTGTGTTGTAGTTATTCTCTTGGCATGGAAGTCTATGACTGAAATTGTTGTTGTTGCATGTTGGAGTCTGTCTATAACTTATCTTTTCTTCATTTGAGCTTATGAGATAATGCTGCAAATTTAATGTATCATGGTCTGGCATTATGTTTGAGAATGTCTTTGTTAGTTAACTGGAAACGTGTCTGTGCATTAATTGTTCATGTTTTTGAGCAGTATATTTGTAAACTACTGGGAGTTTGAGTCTTTTTAATGAAGTACACATTTGGAACTCATGTTGCTTGCTCCAAGTTCAACTGTGATGGTAGACTGGTTCAGCAAGTTTTCATTGCTGGTTCCACAGTTATGATTATTGGTAAATAAAATTATATCTAACTGCTATGGAGGAGTGAATTGTAATGAATTAGATATTAAAAAAATACACTCCAGCGAAAGCATAGAAGGACACTCAATCTTCAATCTGGCACTGTATAAAGCCAAATGTGTGCATGCTCTTTGAATTTTGTAGATAATTTGTTCAATATTGTGTTTCTTTTCCAATGAAAGGGCGCAAAATATACGTAGTTTTACTTAAGCAAGGCCATCATTCCTGATGATTACGAATATAGTCGAATCAAATCAGGTAATGCCAAGTGAATCAGAATCAGAAATGAGACACTAAATGTAGTAAACAATTTTTCTTTTTTGGCAGCAAAATAATTTATAGTGGCAGGAGAAGAGAGAACAAACATTTAGACTGGATGCAGCAAGAAGAGCATTTCTGAAAAATAGGAATTTGTAACATCAAATATAAATTTAAGCATTAAGAACTGTTTACTGCAGGTGTTTGTCTTGTGTGTAGCCCTGCATCGAAATGAAACATAGACGATTAGCAGTTCTGGCAGGAAAACAGTAGACGCTTTTGAAATTTGGTACTGTAGAAGAGTGCTGAAAATTAAATGGGTAGTTCAAGTAATTAACGAGCAGTTGCTGAATCGAATGGGTACAAAAGAAATTTATGCCATAAATTGAATAAAGGAGGAATCAGTGGATGGGACATACTCTGAGGCATGAGGAGTTAGTTTGACAATGAGATGTTCTTTGATTAGTAACCAAAACGTCCTCGGTTCGAATCCCACCAGTCCTTATATTTTGAATAAAAATCTGGCTTAAGAAGTCACCTTCATTCAGGCAACGGCCTTGTCAAAGAGGAATGGACAGACGATCAGGGCACTCTCTTGCCCTTGGGGTGGGAATCTGCCCCTAAAAGCGAAAGAATCAGCAATGATCAACAGCATGAGAAACATGACGTGGTCCACAGGATATGATGCATGTAATTGAAAAAAGTGTCATGATGATATCTCCATTGGCAAAAGATTCCGGAATAGTCCCCCATTCGTATCTCCAGGAGGGAACTGCCAAGGGGGTGATGACCACGAGAAAAAGATTGAATAAAGAACGAGAGAATAACGTTCTACAATGGTTTTACTCATCAGATTCGACAGCAAACCAACTCCGACAACGATAAGTCAGGCATAGATGTCAACATCGCAAGCTGAAGAGGAAGAGACAGAGAAAGTAGATGAAGATATTGAAAGGGTAATACAGTATGTAAAGGGAGAAGAAAATCTAATAGTCATGAGGGATTGGAATGCAGTTGCAGGTGAAGGAGTAGAAGAGGAGGTTACAGGAGAATATGGGCTTGGGACAAGGAATGAGAGAGGAGAAAGACTAATTCAGTTCTGCAATAAATTACAGCTAATGATAGCGAATAGCCTGTTCAAAAATTACAAGAGGAAGAGGTTACTTGGAAAAGGCCCAAAGATAAAGAAAGATTTCAGTTAGATTACATCATGATCAGATACTGGATTGTAGGGTGTAGCCAGGAGCAGATATAGAGGCAGATCACAATGTAGTAGTGATGAAGAGTAGGCTGAAGTGTAAGAGACAAGTCAGGAAGAATCAGTGAGCAAAGAATGGGATATGGAAGTACTAAGGAATGAAGAGATTCTCTTGAAGTTCTCTAAGGCTGTAGATACTGCAATAAGGAATAGCTCTCTAGAAAGAGCAATTGCAGAAGTTGGAAGAAAAATTTAGGCGCAAAGAAAGTAACTGCGGGGAAACCATGGGTAACAGAAGAAATACTTCAATTGACCGATGAAAAAAGTAAGTACAAAATGTTCAGCAAAATTCAGGAATACAGAAATACGAATCGTTTGGAAGTGAAATAAACGGGAAATGCAGGGAAGCTAACACGAAATGGCTGCATGAGAAATGGAAGAAATCGAAAACGAAATGAATGTCGGAAGTACTGGCTCAGCATATAGGTAAGCAAAAACAACCTCCAGTGAAATTAAAAGCAAAGATGGTAACATTAAGGGAACAACGGAAGTTCCACTGTTAAATGCAGAGGAGAGAGCGGATGGATGGAAAGAGTACATTGAAAGCCTTTATGAGGGGGAAGATTTGTCTGATGTTATAGAAGAAGAAATAGGAGATATATAGAAGAGATAGGGCATCCAGTAATAGAATGAGAAATTAAAAGAACTTTCGAAGACTTAAGATCAAATAAGGCAGAAGGAATAGAAGAAGAATCATGAGAATTTCTTAAATCATTGGGGGAAGCTGCAACAAAATGACGATTCGCTAGTAAAAAAAATCCATATAAAATAATAACGAACATGAAAACAGAATACAAAAAGGACACAAACACAGAATCCGTAACATTCAGAAAACTTTTGGAAAAACGTCAAAATGAAAATTTGATACTTCCAAAGCAAACAAGGGGAACACAGCAGTACTTAAAGATAGTGGACAATACACTGACAAAACACAATCAATAAGGCAGAACGTTTGATGTCAGATGCAAAGAACACATGAGAGCCTGAAAGTATGGCGCAAACTACTCCACATTTCTAGAACACCTAAGAGAAAACAATCACAAGCCAAACTCCAGAAAAGAAGACATGAAAATAAGTGGAATAATCAATAAAAAAAACACCTTCCAACCCTGCAAGAAAATTGCCACATACAAAAACCCAAAGCAGAAAGAAAATCCTATTGAATGATCGAGTGTATATAACAAACAACTCACTGTTTACGTTAATAGATTATTATTATTATTATTATTATTATTATTATCAAGTAAATTCAGAGAATGAAGTCGCTAAAAAATCAGGGACCAAGTTGTCAGAAGAAAGGAAGAAAGTGCACAGCGAAACAATGAAAGCTATATGCGCTATTAGAAATGCGAATCATAACTGTAATGTGTGATCCGACAGGGTACAATAAGTATATAATAATAATAATAATAATAATAATAATATTATCATCGAGATAATACCCCCTAACCCTTTTCCCCTCACTCTTCCCTGACCTTCTCCACAAAATTAACAACCTACCCTTTTCCCCACACTCTTCCATGACCTTCTCCACAAAATAATTAAATCAAAACGCAAATCTGCTTGACATCAAAACTTTCAACCACTCACTGACAGCTATTACATTCACATTCAACTTTGTACAACTCTCCCTGATTAACCACGCACACGTACACACACACACACACACACACACACACACACACACACACACACACACACACGAACGCACACACTCACAAGCACACACAGATATAAAAAGAAAAGAAATGAACAGAAGTTAGTGTCAGCATATACTTCGATAGGTTGGCAGCATGCACATAAAGCAATCGGGGAGAGACAGAAGTTAGTGTCAGCATATACTTCGATAGGTTGGCAGCATGCACATAAAGCAATCGGGGAGAGACATAAAGTGAACATACAAAAATGGTTCAAATGGCTCTGAGCACTATGGGACTCAACATCTGAGGTCATCAGTCCCCTAGAACTTAGAACTACTTAAACCTAACTAACCTAAGGACATCACACACATTCATACCCGAGGCAGGATTCGAACCTGCGACCGTAGCGGTCGCTCGGTTCCAGACTGTAGCGCCTAGAACCGCACGGCCACTCCGGCCGGCAGTGAACATACAGTTATGACTTTAAATCACAGTTTTAGTTAAAACATATACAGCTAGTGACAGAAGAATAATACTGCTGCACAACCATTAATGCAAAGAACGTGAAAATTGTGAATAAAAAAGGTCGTAACGTGAAAATGTGCTAAAGTTTCGTAAGTGAAATTATAGTGCGACCTTCAGCTTGTGACCAGATGAAAGGAAACGCAGATGCCAACCAAAAACTTCAAATAATTGTAAGTAATCACTTGTTAAGGTAAAAAAACCACGTGAACTGTTCATAACCTACGAATATCGCATATCAAACCAAAACAATATCGTTCCATAGTCCACTGAAGGCGCCTTTAAGTAAAAAGTCCGGAGCAAATTAAATACACTGCAGCAAGAAAAAGGCGTTTTTTATTTAGAAAGCGAATATATCTGTGCATGCTGTGGATGATGGACACATAGACAAACGTATTAAACTTTCAGTTCAGCGGGAACTAATGTACATCATAAACTGTTGATCATTACAAGAAGGAATACTCCTTGGAAGTAAACACGCTTCGAATGTCATCTTGAAGAATTTCTTATCCTGCCTAGAACACCTGTCAGTTTACGAAGATTGGCAGACTGAGGTTACCCATCGCATCTCAGACGAATTGTGTAGGTGACAAATCAGAGGAACCATGTAAGCCAGTCAAGGATCCGTAGTTTCCTTATGGTACATGCCATTTAGGAGCCTGGCCATCGTATGACATTTTTTACCATTCTTCCCACATACTGGCGAGCATCTAGCTCCCCTTCCGTAATTACTAAATCAGTTCCGCTGTCATATCCAACAGCTCCCCGCACCATTATTCCAGAAGTTGAAGAAATCTTGAGAATCGTCGGTTTCTGCGACAAGGTCGTCTACAGTTACGTTGACGTCGCTCTATGGGTACCGGCGGATGCAAGACTGTCAGGGTTGATCGTGAGTCGTACCTAGATAACTTATTAGACGGAGCATTTGCCCGCAAAAGACAAAGATTTCTGCGTCAAGTCGCTGTGCGACACTTACATCTTCCAATAAGTTTCAAATTAGTGCATCCTCCACAGCAGAGTGAAAATTCGTTCTAGAAACCCTGACATGGTTCTCGGTTTTTTCAGTGAACTCGTGACTTTTCTTAACCTGCAGGAAAAAGTCACAGGGCTTCATGTAGGTGGCCAAGATCGTTTCCATGGCAACAATGAGCATGAATGGCGAGCGGTTTGACATGTGGCGATTCTTGCTGGAATCACTTGTTTTCGAGGTCCGCCCCCTCAGATTGGGACCGAAGAAACTTACTTATCATATTACGCTAATGTACGCCATTCATCGTCACTGCGTTACCATATTTCTCGAAGAAATAATATTCAGTCACGACGACCACCCAAAATGTGCACCAGAGTTCCGTCAGTTGACAACCACAACCGGTTGCTGTAAAGCTGTTCAGTGTCACTAACTGGAATGTATGTAGATTGTAACCGAACAACAGCGAGCGTTCGCAGCCGATCGGAAAGAAAGTGGCTTTCCCGAGGAACACCTAAATATAGTACTTTGAATGAGGCAGCACAGCAAGTTCCGCTAGGTACAAGGCTTAGCTGCTTACATACCGAATAACAGTCGTTTGCTCAGAGGCGTCATTTTAGCGACCTAATGACCTGCGTTGAGCGCCGTCACTCAGAAACCTCCCGTAGGCGGCGCCAACTGTTTCCGGCTTCGCCGTAGCTTCTGGGTGGCTCCAAGGGATCCACCGGAAGTCGGTGTCGCTGTCGTCACAGGTCATTATCTGTCACTTCCCTGCAGTGTGTGTCGAGTCCTCACTAATGACCCACTGTGTTTCACTGCAGACAGATCTGTGGAAAACCTAGACTCCTGGGAAAGAACACGTGTTAGATCCACATTTGTGACTTATTTCTGGCGCATGCGAATTGATTCCTTAGTTCAGTACTCCATCCAAATCGAAGCTAATGATATTGCTATATAAAAAGGGGAGTTATAAATTAAGAAAGATTTATATATTTTTTTATCAACTGTTTAGCCAAGTAAAGTATCTGATTTTTTTCGTTTAGCAATCGGTATGCTATTGTGTTACATCTAGTCCTATTTTGTTCTAATGTCTTCATCTCTATGTAACTGCTACACACAAATTCCTCTGTAATCTGTTTTACGCATTCTTGTCTTCATCTGACGCTAGGTGCTGTTTTTTCTCTATACTGATCTTTACATCACGACGTTGTAGCGGATGTCATACTAACCTGTCCTTTCAACTAGTAAGGGTCTCTCACTTCTTACGTCATCTACTCTTTTCAGTAAGTCTTACCTGTCCACTTAATTTGTAATATTCTTAGATAGCAGCTCATTTCAAATGGCTCCAATGTTCTCCAGCTTTCCGATGGCCCATGTTCCACTTCCATACGTTGCTGTGCTGCTACACTTTGAAGAACTTCTTCATTTCTATATCAATACCTGATATCTGCAGTGCTCTTTTATTGAGGAATACTTTCTTCACATATGCTATCCCACTCCCGATAACCTTGTCCCTTCAGCCATCTTATGTAATACTGCATTTAATTTAATAATAATTCTTTTATATCTTCCAGTACTCTATCCTTCACAAATTTTATGTTAAGTAAATCGCTAATCCCTTTCTGATTATTTTTCATCTTCTTCTTTGATTTGTTCACGTTCTCTGCTAAATATGCTGCCGTCTGGAAATTATAGTACTGCTTTTTGATCCCCTTGCAGTTTAATTCCGCTTCTGAAATTTTCCTTCACCCTTTTTCACAGTGCTTCTTTGTAGATATTGTCGATTATTCGTCTGTTTCTGTGCTTTGCCTCCAATCTAACGATTGCGCACTTCTTACGTAGCTATAGTGTCGAAGACTTTAGGTCTGAAAAAAGTGGTTTGTTATCCTGATTTGTTTTCGATCTGCTTTCAGATACTAAACACTGAGTAAGATTTGCTTCTCTGGTACCTTCTCCCTTCCTGTAACCATGCCCACATTTTTGAAGTAGATCTTCAACTTATCTTTGAAATACTCTGTATTCTGCTTTGGTACGCAGCTTACCAGTGTTACGGGCCTGACTGATCGTCCGAGAGTTATTCACACATGTCTTCTTTGGTAATGTGATGATAACCCTTTCCTGAGGATCCGTTCCATAGATTTTGGACACCAACTTGAACAGTCATCCGATTCTTACACCTCTCACATTCAGTAGGTGCGTAGGTTCAAGGGGACTTCCAGAAGTAAGTTACACATTATTGTTCCATTATTGAGTGCTGCACTAAACTTCAAAGTGACACACATACATGACACTATTTTTCAACAAACTCACCAAGTCTCTGCAAACAACGGTCGTTGCGTTCTACCAATCGTTGAATCCCTCGACGCTAGAAAACCGCTCCCAGATGGGAGAGCCATTCAAGAACCGAATTGTAACGTCCTCACCGTCGGAAAATCTGTGACTGCTGCGAACGTTTGTCAAGTGCCTGAATATTGTCGTCTCTGGTCAACGTTGATGGCCTTCCTTCCTGATCAGTATCCTCACGCCAGTGTGACCTTGGTCTGATTGAGGGCACCTTTGCATGTGAATCTCTTTTCTGTTTAGACGATTCGCCCACGACAATTGTACTGGTCCTCGTACTTTAGCTTTGGAATATAGTACATTTCCAGTTGCCGCGATATTTCATTCGAACACTGTGATGCAGCTGTTACCCGTACCACAGCAGAACTGTATCTGCAGGAAACCTGGAACATGTACTCTGCTTTCACAATGCGCCATTATTGTTGCTCAGTGACCTTAGCATGGGACGGCAGGTGTAAATTTTTGGAGCTGTCTCGTATATCATCGTCTTCTGTTGAGTTATTTCAGTTCATATCTCATAGTGCTCCATCTTTGATTACCCGAAATATTTCATTAGTGCGGTTTAAGCTAACAGCAAATACGTTGACGAAGAGTCGTGGATGGTAAGATCCTTTAGTTGGGTGAATATTCAAAACAATATTTGCCCCGGTACGGCCCGCATTGTCTGCATAATTTTTGCCTTTAGTGTTTCTATTAATGATGAAAGACTTTTCATGAAGTATATTAGTATCTAAAGAAAACAAGACAACTTGATATTGTATACTTTAAGATTAGTTCCAAATCATGTGATGAAAACTGTACACTGTTTCCTGCACCGCAAAAAGAAAAAAAGCCCACAAGCGCGTTTGCGATAAATATCACTGTAGCACTACACAATGTTGCTCCACACAAAGCATTCACTAACGATGTACCGAGAAACCGACTAAAATAGTGTATGAAGTGGATATATTTGATTGTCTCATTGTCTGAGCGCGTGTCTTAAATTAACGTCTCCTGTCTTCTACTGAGCGGTGTGTCGTAGTGGTTAAGGCGTTGGGTTTACATTCGTTAACAATGGCTTGCAAAACTCGGTATTACCATAAGGATTTGCATTTTCCCTAGCTTCCCTAAATCGATCACAGCAAGTACTGGGGCTATTGCTATGAAAAGCACACGGCCTATTAACTTCCCTGCCCTTTATGTTTTCGAGCATGTGATCCATGTTTAGAGACATCGTCTTCACCGGGACGAGGTCCTCCGTTCTTCCATGAGGGCATTAGAGACAATCTGTGCTAACATCTTTGTCTTGCGAGTTTTAGGTGATGGAAAACACAACGTAGAAATGCGTACTGGATTCTTTCTCAAGAACTGAAACGCGATGTCTGTAAATGAATATTTCGTTAAGCCCAGATACATGTGGATATCTACATAAAATCCAAATACAGTTTTCATGACCCTGACTCTTTGTGGATTAAAATTAAAAACTTCTTGGTGTCTCAGATTTGACAATAAAATTATCTGTAACTGAATCGTGCCAACACTTCTATTTGCTGATATTTATCTTTAATACATCTGTGACAACAATATAACCAATAAAAGGACTTGTTAATACAAATAACGCAAAAATATAATTTATAGTTTTACCTTGGTAACAGTAAGACAGTGTGAATCAAATGCAATTTTAAGTAGTAACTATATGGAAAGGACCCACTTCGCTTGCTGTTTTTTTTTTAGCTGCCTTCTAAGTGGAAGAAAAAGAGCAAATAATCTTATTTGTATAACGTCTAACTTAATCGAAGTGTACTGTTATAAACCAAATTCGATGTTTTGTTCTAGGATGTGGTGTGGTTGTCGAAAACGCGAAAACGTCCCAGAAACACGGTTATTAAACTTCACTCCGAAACATTGAAATGTTTGTCATTGTGCTTTATTGTCAGCCACTGGAACGTCTGCCCTTGTGCTTTACTGACAGTCATACAGTACGTTAATCTTATACGAAACTGGTGCCTTTTAAAGCTGTGTGCTGCGTGAATTGAAATGAGTAGAATTCTGGCATGAATACTAAATTTCCGTTTGTTTTCCGCTTCTACGATGTACAAGCTTTTTCCTCGGGCATAATGGGACCATTTACCGAGTTTAAGGAGTCTTGTTTCGTCATTGTTTCAGTGGATGTAATATTTTTCCCCTGGTATCATATTTCGTATTTGCTGCTTTGGTTATGGAATTACGTCATTTTTGTTGCTGAAAACATTCGTTCACACTATCATTCTTTGTCTATGTTAAGACGATTTTGTGGCGCGCAGATGCATACGATGCGAAACGTATCCAGGTGATTCACTAGAACATCTGACAATGTCCTGTAAAATTCTAAAACGTTCATTAACATTTGAGGATGCTCGTAAAAGGTCGAGAACATTGTAGAATAATTTCGAACGTTTTGCTCTTGGACAATACATTGCTGCGAAATTGAGAGAAGATGCCCTGCTGACTATCACGACATCATGGCAGCCACTTCAAAAACTCATATCTCCACATACATAAGAGCTACCACAGCACAACCACCATAAGTGCGCATCGGGGTAATCAAAGGTAGTTGTTGTTGTTGTGGTCTTCAGTCCTGAGACTGGTTTGATACAGCTCTCCATGCTGCTCTATCCTGTGCAAGCTGCTTCATCTCCCAGTACCTACTGCAACCGACTTCCTTCTGAATCTGCTTAGTGTATTCATCTCTTGGTCTCCCTCTACGATTTTTACCCTCCACGCTGCCCTCCAATACTAAATTGGTGATCCCTTGATGCCTCAGAACATGTCCTACCAACCGATCCCTTCTTCTGGTCAAATTGTGGCACAAACTTCTCTTCTCCCCAATCCTATTCAATACTTTCTCATTAGTTATGTGATCTACCCATTTAATCTTCAGCATTCTTCTTTAGACCACATTTCGAAAGCCTCTATTCTCTTCTTGCCCAAACTATTTATCGTCCATGTTTCACTTCCATACATGGCTACACTCCATACAAATACTTTCAGAAACAACTTCCTGACACTTAAATCTATACTCGATGTTAACAAATTTCTGTTCTTCAGAAACGCTTTCCTTGCCATTGCCAGCCTACATTTTATATCCTCTCTACTTCGACCATCATCAGGTATTCTGCTCCCCAAATAGCAAAACTCATTTACTACTTTAAGTGTCTCATTTCCTAATCTAATTCCCTCAGCATCACCCGACTTAATTCGACTACATTCCATTATCCTCGTTTTGCTTTTGTTGATGTTAATCTTATATCCTCCTTTCAAGGCACTGTCCGTTCCGTTCAACTGCTCTTCCAAGTCCTTTGCAGTCTCTGGCAGAATTACAATGTCATCGGCGAACCTTAAAGTTTTTATTTCTTCTCCATTGATTTTAATACCTATTCCGAATTTTTCTTTCGTTTCCTTTATTGCTTGCTCAATATACAGATTGAATAACATCGGGGAGAGGCTACAACCCTGTCTTACTCCCTTCCCAACCACTGTTTCCCTTTCATGTCCCTCGACTCTTATAACTGCCATCTGGTTTCTGTACAAATTGTAAATAGCCTTTCGCTCCCTGTATTTTACCCCTGCCACCTTTAGAATTTGAAAGAGAGTATTCCAGTCAACATTGTCAAAAGCTTTCTCTAAGTCTACAAATGCTAGAAACGTAGGTTTGCCTTTCCTTAATCTTTCTTCTAAGGTAAGTCGTAAGGTTAGTATTGCCTCACGTGTTCCAGTATTTCTACGGAATCCAAACTGATCTTCCCCGAGGTGGGCTTCTACTAGTTTTTCCATTCGTCTGTAAAGAATTCGTGTTAGTATTTTGCAGCCGTGGCTTATTAAACTGATTGTTCGGTAATTTTCACATCTGTCAACACCTGCTTTCTTTGGGATTGGATTTATTATATTCTTCTTGAAGTGTGAGGGAATTTCACCTGTTTCATACATCTTGCTCACCAGATGGTAGAGTTTAGTCAGGACTGGTTCTCCCAAGGCCGTCAGTAGTTCCAATGGAATGTTGTCTACTCCGGGGGCCTTGTTTCGACTCAGGTCTTTCAGTGTTCTGTCAAACTCTTCACGCAGTATCGTATCTCCCATTTCATCATCATCTACATCCTCTTCCATTTCCATAATATTGTCCTCAAGTACATCGCCCTTGTATAGACCCCTCTATACAGGGTGAGTCACCTAACGTTACCGCTGGATGTATTTCGTAAACCACATCAAATACTGACGAATCGATTCCACAGACCGAACGTGAGGAGAGGGGCTAGTGTAATTGGTTAACACAAACCATAAAAAATGCTCGGAAGTATGTTTTTTAACACAAACCTACGTTTTTTTAAACGGAACCACGTTAGTTTTGTTAGCACATCTGAATATATATAGAGAAATACGTAATCAGTGCCGTTTGTTGCATTGTAAAATGTTAATTACATCCGGAGATATTGTAACCTAAAGTTGACGCTTGAAACCTCCGACGTTCAGTTGCGTGTTGTAACAAACAGCTGCAACATACATGGCGTTTCTACAGAATGATCTGCCAACGTTGCTCGAAAATGTCCCACTGGAAACGCGTCGACGTATGTGGTATTCAGCATGATGGTGCACCTGCACATTCCGCAATTAACACTAGGCTGACCCTTGACAGGATGTTCGATGGGTGTTTCATAGGACGTGGAGGACGCATAAATTGGCCAGCCCGTTCTCCTAATCTTACACCTCTGGACTTCTTTCTGTGGGGTACGTTAAAGGAGAATGTGTACCGTGATGTGCCTACAACCCCAGAGGATATGAAACAACGTATTGTGGCAGCCTGTGGCGACATTACACCAGATGCACTGCGGCGTGAAGGACATTCATTACGCCAGAGATTGCAATTGTGTGCAGCAAATGATGGCCACCACATTGAACATCTATTGGCCTGACATATCGGGACACACTCTATTCCACTCCGTAATTGAAAACGGAAACCACGTGTGTACGTGTACCTCACCCCTCATGGTAATGTACATGTGCGTCAGTGAAAAAGACCAATAAAAAGGTGTTAGCATGTGGACGTAATGTGCTGTTCCAGTCTCTTCTGTACCTAAGGTCCATCACCGTTCCCTTTGGACCCCTACGTAACTCGGTGCTCTCCGATACACACGATCGAACAGCGGAGGAGTGGTACTCAAGCGTCAACTTTAGGTTACAATATCTCCGGATGTAATTAACATTTTACAATGCAACAAATGGCACTGATTACGTATTTCTTTATATGTTCAGATGTGCTAACAAAGCTAACGGGTTTACATTAAAAAAACGTAGGTTTGTGTTAAAAAACATACTTCCGAGCATTTTTTATGGTTTGTATTAACCAATTACACTAGCCCCTCTCCTCACGTTCGGTCTGTGGAATCGATTCGTCAGTATTTGATGTGGTTTACGAAATATGTCCAGCGGTAATGTTAGGTGACTCACCCTGTATACTCCTTCCACCTTTCTGCTTTCCTTTCTTTGCTTAGAACTGGGTTCCCATCTGAGCTCTTGATGTTCATGCAAGTAGTACCAGACACAAAAACCATAGATTGGTGGTGGGTGATTTTATACGAACCATCAGCCTCACGAATAACCGGGTTTCCCTCCTAACAGTCGCCAGACACATTTTCACTGATATTTCAGCAGATATAATTTCGTTTTTGCAGTGTGTAGCTGGAGTCAGTTCAAACAAAATTCTGCTCATCTCGTCTTTCAAGCGACGCGTAGTGCAGACGCAAAGCGTAAGTTTGTCTCCCACTAAAAAAAAAAAAAGAAGTTTTTTAAGGAGGAATTTCATGTGCCTATTCCATAGAGCGGTCCAAAATCATTGTAGTGCGATATTCGTTTTATCGACACGTGTTAACAGGGACAGTAAAACACGAGGAATATCAGTATTCCAGCAGCGACTGAGCAGCACCCCGAGCGGCGCTGAATGCTACCGCCATGCAGCAGCGCTGCAAGAATTTTCTCTGGTATGCTACATAATCTGTTTATTCGATGGGTCACATGCAGTCATCATCATCATTCGCATGGTACACACATGCAGTACGTTTATAATATGTAATGAAAGTCATTGCATACAACAAAAGTAAAACGACTAAATATTAATATCTATGTTTCTAATCCATTGCACCTACGTGGCATTGGCATTCATGAAATCATTCAACGTGCCCTTATACGTAGCATCGTAGGATGCATTCCGCTCTTATACGTGTGGCCGAGTGTTTCAGTGCGCGACATTCACAACTCGGGAAACTCCACAGCATCCCATTCATAGAGTGAGTCAGAGCACCGAGCACATCCAGGGCGGATTCTGTTTAATTTGACCCACAGTTTTCTGTCAACTTCGACACCCACAGTGCCACAATTACATTTCCCGAACCATTCTCATCTTGGTAATTTCAGATGTGTTGACAGTTCGCGCTCCACAGATCTTTTACTTTGGTGTTACTTGTAGCTAGCTGTTCGGCGTACAGCAGTGGCGGGTGTCTCGAACGGAGCCTATTTCTTCAGAAGACATTTATGTCCTGGTTAATGGGTAGTTTCTTATTCTCTTGTATACTGTGGTAATCTCTAAAGAGGTATCAATTCTGCGAATCTGTGGTGGGTAAGTGTTGCTTAGTAGGGAAAGTTTGTAGACAGGAGTTTGTCTGATTGTACCAGTAATAATGCCCATCGTGTTGTTGAGCTGCACATCGATGAGACTGGTAGACAAGTATTGCACCACACTGAAGCACAATACTCTGCGGTCGAAAAAGCCAGTGCAACAACCGATATACGCAAAGTATCCATTGAAGCCCCCCAGGTTGTTTCCAGTTTTCTCCTTGGATGATGTGTTTTCCAGATGTTCTTTAGAAGATAGAGTGCGGACGAGTGTGATGCCAAGATACTTGGGGTACTTCTTGTGTCGGAGATTACTGCCATCAGATTGCCCCTTTATCTAAGTATTAGTTTGTTTGTTGCTGAGGTTTAACGCACAAACCTCTCTCGTACTGGAACAGGTCTTCAGTCTGCAGTTTTTGAAGTATGAATTAAGAGATGCTCAGTCCTCTGTTAGTCCTCCCTTTGACTGACCCAGCTCTTTTGATTGATAAGCCATTACCATCTGCACAGCAGAATTTTCTTGAAGACGTTTCTGGAAGGTCAGAACTATAAAGGCTGAACAAAAGAGGCGCGAAAACTGAGTCCTGTGGCAGGAAGATATTTAGTTTCCTTATTGAGCTTCTATTTTTACCCAAGCAAACTTGGAAGTTTCGACTGCTTATTACGTTATTAACAAGAGATGTTCTTGTTCGACATTTAATTATTTTCAGAAATTCGTATATCAACCACCCCTCCAAACGATATCATAAGTTGCCGTAAGGTCGATAAAGGCCACAAATTTTTTTTAGTTTCTCCTGGAAACCGCGCTCTGCGAAAGTTTTCAGGCCTAATATCTGGTCGTTGTAGCTTCGGTGAGGTCTAAATCACGCTTGTTCTATTGGAATGTGTTCTAAAATACATCCACTGATTCTATTGTAAATAAGACCCTCCAAGTGCTTATACGTGGAACTAAACAGTGAAATTGGCCGAAATTGCTTGAGCAGATCCGGTGTTTTGCTAGGTTTTAAGATTGACACAATTTACGTATTTTTCATTTCCTTGGGAAATGTTCCTATCTTCAAAATAGTAAAGAAGAAACGAGTTGTAAGGAGTGTGTCAGAATTCTACATTACATTGAAAACAATGTAGCCAGCTTAACGCTATTCTTTGCGTTGGGTAAGATTGGAAATAAATAAGCACTCAGATATCGATAGTAACAATCTGAGGGCGAAACATGGGAGCGCGATTCTAAGCATTGTTGGGAGGCGAGTCAGTAGTGTCGATCGAGAGCTCGGATACAGAACACGTGTAACGTCGGTGATGGCAGATCTTACCACACTCAAGGCCTGACTTCTAATGCCAGGAGAGATTGAGAATGCTTAACTACGTTTGAAGATGTAATTCAAGGTAAAATTCGCAAAGCGCCATGGCTTAACTACGCTTGAAGATGTAATTCAAGGCAAAATCCGCAAAGTGCAATTGCAGGGTTAGGCTCGTGATTGCTAGTCCGAGTCTGCGAGAACCCCATGTTTTTCTTGTCAGTTAAAGAAGCCTCCTTATCCTCCAAATAATAATAATAATTACTCTCCACATCTAATTCACAAAATGCTCTGGTTATTAAGTTGTAATGTAACTTTGAAATTGAAATAATTTGTTAATCTGGCACTCAGTCATTATTGATACTTATGTCATTGTCAGGCATTTCGCCATTATTAATACTTGTCAAACTACTATTGGTCATTATGACTTCTGAAGTCTTTAAATAGACTTAATCTATGAAATCCCTTCTTACAAGTTATTTAGTAGTTAACAGGACCCAAGCAAACTCCTTTTTATCAAATTCATCCTTGAAACTTCCTGACAGATTAAAACTGTGTGCCGGACCGAGAATCGAACTCGGGACCCAAGTCAGGAAGTTTCATATCAGTGCACACTCCTCTGCAGAGTGAAAATCTCATTCTAATTTCATGCTTAGTAATAATAAGCTTTAGCCACTTCTGCTGCATGCTGCTGGGGAATTTCTGTAAAACACTTGGAAAAAGGCAGTTATCTAAAGAGATGAGTGCAAAAAAGTGCAAAATAGAGTAAGCATGTCATGTACTCTAATCCAGTAAACTCCGTTGTACAAGCCAGATTCTGTATAACTTGTGAATTCTTATTCAAGTACAGAGTCAGACTGCTTATTCAAATGTTAGTTTTAAGTTTTTCATGTATCGATCTGTTGTGGGCTTAAATGACAGTGAAACTGACACTTACAGGACACGCACACAGTGTTATCCAGGTTATATTCCGATTAATGATAGCTCAGGTTGCTTTTCGAGTCCATTTTCACAGACGAACATAGGCTTTATTTGTTGTAGGTAAGTTACAGAGTAAGGAAGTGTTTGGCATTTTATCCGAGATAGGATAAAAATTCTGGGTGTATATTATCAAACCCAGTAGCCTTACCACTTTTAACCTCTGCTAAAGCTACCTCTTTTTCATGGCGGATGAATGTGTGAGAGAATTTTGAATCTCTTGGAAACGGAGCTTTTAGATTTGTTAGCTCTTTTTTTATCCTGGAGGGTGATGTTTATCCCTGGGCGATCTGGACGTCTTTACTATATGGTTAGCAATATGAATGGCGGAAAAACCAGGCTTCTGATCAGATTTATTAAAGGGGCCATCCAATTTACAGAGCAAGGACCAAGCCTTCCTACTTGAAAGATTGAAATTCAAGTTTTCTACCATCTTAGACCAGTGTACTTTCCTTGCATTATCAGAGCTATGAAGAACTTCATGTGCAATGTCACTGTCTCAACTTGTGTTAAATTGTTCATGTAGGTGGTCACTTCTCTCATCCCACCCTGGGATGTATTCTCTCTTATATGCACGATGAATATGTTTCTTAGCACGTGCAAGAACAGTTCCAACAAAACGACGGTAGATCTGGGGTTCTGGGGGAATTATATAAACATATTTTTCCAGATAGTCCAAGGAATTCGCCAGTTTGCCTTTCTTAAATTTCATTTATGTCGGGGCACTGACTTAACCAGAGGGCTGGATAAGCCAGTACTGAAAATAACAGGTTTTTCTTGGCTATGTGGTGAGTCTGACACGATTTTTCTTGATGTAGAAATTGGTTAGTCCTGAATATCATGGACACAAAAGAGAGGTCTGAGTTATAACCTTGCAGTCATGCAGCTGATCTAAATTTATCCAAATTCTTGGCGTCAAAAACTAGGTAAGTGTTATTTTCAGCACAATCAATACGTGCGTTACCATGTCGTTGTTCTATGCATAACTCCATTGCTCGTGGTGTTTGTTAAAATCAGCAGCATATGTTGAAGGATGAACAGTAATTGGCAGAACATTTGGCCGCCACTCTACATTTGGTGGTTTGCAAATATTATGGATACTGAGTTCTTGATTTTTTTTTTAAATTATGAACTTCATCAGCTGTATTTGCTGAGATTAGGTGTACATGATCAATATTTCCTCTAATGTAAGCATCAACACCATAAACGTTGCCGTAAGCTGCGGCAAGAAGCTCATAGACAAATATTCTTCCTCTTGTACGAAGATCTTCTTCGTCTGATGCACGGGTTTCCTGTATTAAAACCACGTCAATATTGTTATTGAAAAGAAATTAGAAAAAGTAGTCGCTTTTAGCTCGGCTAATTCCTTCTATATTTAGTTGAGATATAAGGACTGGAGGCCCCAGTTTCTTAGTCATGCGGTCCTGAGAAGACCCCTTTGCTAGTATTTGGTTGCCTAAGCTAGTCTGCTTTCTTGTAGCCAATAAGTCCAATAAAAGTCTGGCTGCCGACAGGCTCTAGCTCATTTAACGTTATTCAGGGTGTACGTGAAGTATTTTACTGTGGAAGCGACCTAGATTCAGCAAAAATGTGAAACAACATGTAGATACACCACTGTCTCCTGACAGTCCGTCAGACGTTATTGAAGCTCTCTGCTTACTTAAGTCTTAAAATGGTGTGACGATTCTGCCAGCTGCTACATTTAATAATACGAGGACAGAGGGAAGCTGATGTTACAAGTTACTCTCTTAAACAAAGTGACTTGTTAGTCGTGAGATCGCTCACACGAAAGGAATAAGTGACTGAAGTAATCTTCCGGTACTGAATCGCACGAACAAGTTGACGAATGTCTTATGGGTGTGGCTATGTAGGCTGTCTTGTAAAGGTGACTCAGGGGCGTTGCTGTGATGGAAATTAGCCCTTATGGTGAACGTTATGTACCGCCTACCATATGTCTACTCCGTAAAACTCCATCCTGTGGGAAAATGTGATGCCGACTGCAATATAGGCAGCATGTGTGATATGTTTCTTGCCACTGTCCTCTCCAAACGTTATTGTCTTCGCTTTAAGTTCAGGGATATCATCGAAAACATCGAAATCAGCAAGTGCCCGTACAGAGTTGTGCATTGTGCAAGGAGCTTTACATGTGCATTTTATTGACTGTTTTCACAGAGTTTCTGTACGATTGTCGCTCAGACACGTTTGGCACATTACTTAAGATGTTGAGAGCTAATAGTGAATTTTACTAATGAGGTATAATCAGCACTTCTTTCAGTCCTAGAGACATGACGAAATGTAGGACTTACGCGATGGCCACCAGATCGTTTGAAAAAGGAGTTTTTCGGGAGGGAGAGTGTACAAGCATCAGAACATCGGTAGAGGTGTAGTTCTCTCCTAAGAGGGTTCGACTGAGATACCGCAGCACTTACTCACATGTGACAGAAGTCCTATCTAGTAAACGAAAAAGGTGCAGATCAAGGCGCATAGTTTCTTATTACAGTTTCCTCACATACTGCATAACAATGCATTGTAGTTCTGTATGATCGCAGCTTATCAACAGTTCAATCTTGACTATTATGGAGGAAAGAATCATCATTCGTCTTGATAAAGAAACCATTCCGACATCGACTTAAGAGTGATATAGATAAACCATCTAAAAAGGACACAAAGACAGGATGGTGGGACTTGGAGCTCCTTCTCATCATGCACACGGGTTGAGTGGCATTCTGAGCAGTAAACGTTATACAAAAGGTCGACAGTTCCACTCGCAGAGAGCGCTGAGAATAGTAGGGCCATTCTGCAATGCTATGCGGGGTAAAGTCCTAGTCAGCGGTTTACATGTTTTAGGTCGTAACGCAGGGAACCGGTAATTTTTGGAAATTTGTGGTAAGGTCTTATGGGACCAAACCGCTGAAGTCACCGGTCCCTAAGCGTACACACTACTTAATCTAACTTAAACTAACTTACACTAAGGACAACACACGCACCCATGCCCAAGGGAGGACTCGAACCCTCCAACAGGTGGAGGGGGGGGGGGGGACCGTGACAAGGCGCCTCAGACCGCTCGGTTACCCCACGTGGCAGGGAACAAGTTTAAGATCTAAGATCTAGTAACCTGGAACTATGCACCAACGCATCTCATGCACACCCTGGTCAAAGACGAGAAAAATTCCTTCTTTTCCACTGAGATTCGAAAACGTTGCCTCCGGTTCAAGAGCCACCGCACCTGAGTGTTGATGATCTCGTTCAGGTAGTGGCAAAATGTTTTACCACGTTTTACGGCGTCAGTCCAAAACGTTTCGAGATTGGATTAATAAAACATAGACAAACGTTGAAATGGTGGTTTCATTGCTCAGTATTCTACACTATCTCCTCCAAATTCAACGCACAGACGTTCATAATATCATATGCAACTCTCAGAAAAGTCCTCCTTTGGTATGTAGTTCAGACTGCACTTCACACTGGCTTGAACGTCGGTTATGTCGACAGAGCGTTCACCCTTCATGTGAATTTCTGCACTTTATCTTTTGTGGCAGTTTCGTACTGGCAGCACAAAGTATCATCATTCATGATCATTTTTTCCAGAAACGAGTTGTTCGCAGTTTGCATTTCAGTCAAGTCGCGGCAGGTGTCAACGCATTGCTGTATTTGTTCGGGAGTCAAGGTATGCGGGACCAACTTTAAAGATACTTTTCTCTTCTTCATAACATTCTGTGTACTTTTCACTACTGTTTCCAGAATCCTTATTTTTGTTTAGTGGGAAGTGTACAAACGTATGGTGCAGGAGGATGGACTGTTGGGGAGGGACTGAGAAGTAGAGCACAGGCAGTGGAAATGAACGGAATAAAGAGGGCAGCCAGGATATACGGAAATGAGAGGAGAAGAAGTGAGGAAATTAGGGAGATAGTTAATATGGAACAACCAGTCGTGCAAAGAATTGAGAACGAAGTTCTTCAATGGTATGACCATTTACGGCGAATGGAGCACGTACGACGGCCAAAAGCAGTCCTGGAATGGTCGCAGCCGGGAAGGAGTAAACGTGGACGACTGAGAGTAACACGGAGAACGGGAGTAATTGAAATGATGAGGAAGAGAGATCTGAAAGAGGAAGACTGCTACGATCGTGAAAACTGATGAAAGTTTATACAGAGCACTGCTGAAGAGAGTAGAAGCCGTTAAAAGTAAGTAAGTAAGCAAAACGTTCTGAAGAATGCCTTGACCAGAATAACGTTGACACACTACGGCCGTAGGTCCACTACTTAACGCTGATTTCTCACAACTGATTGATCGAATGCAATCTGTTGTTTGCAGTTGTTATTTCAAGATGGCAACATAGTTACTCGCTGACGTCGGCAGGAACTATTTTTGACGGAAGTTTTATCATGGATAGAATTATGCCGTAATATTAGAATCAAGAAAAAAGTTGAAAGTGTAATGTTCAGTGTATTCTGCTCATTGGGAACGAGGTATTTTTTCAGAGTGCTTTCTGTGGGAAGCATGAGAGACAAGTACAGTGTGCTGCAAGTATAATACACGAACAAATGTCACGCCCTCACAAGTGATTGCAAATTTTCAATGTCTGCCGATTAACACCGCTTTGGTAGTTTCCTCCATTACTAAAGAAATTCAGAATTCATGCGGACATGTACTTCTGAAGGCTTAGCGAGCTAACACCACCACCGACATCTCTGAAGGGGTCAGCTGTCTTTCGATACGGTTGATACTGGAGTCCATCATGTCCTATCTTTGGTGAAATTTTTATCTGTGTCTGGTTACTGCTTTCAACATGCCACATTATCTGTTTTGAAGGATGTAGTTTTTTGCCTACCCTTCTTTTTATTCCTCCCTACTACTTGTTCCAGCGCCAGGCTAACTATTCCTGGCTGCGTTGCAGACGTCTCATTTACACAGTTCAAAAATGGTTCAAATGGCTCTGAGCACTATGGGACTCAACTGCTGAGGTCATTAGTCCCCTAGAACTTAGAACTACTTAAACCTAACTAACCTAAGGACATCACAAACATCCATGCCCGAGGCAGGATTCGAACCTGCGACCGTAGCGATTTACACAGTATGTGTTGTTCGCAGGACAACTTCATTTCGTACCGTATCTGTCTACTTGATCTATAACAGTCCGCAGCTCGTGGTCATGCGGTAGCGTTCTCGCTTCCTACGCCCGGGTTCCCGGGTTCGATTCCCGACGGGGTTAGGGATTTTTCCCTGCCTCGTGATGACTGGGTGTTGTGTGATGTCCTTAGGTTAGTTAGGTTTAAGTAGTTCTAAGTTCTAGGGGACTGATGACCATAGATGTTAAGTCCCATAGTGCTCAGAGCCATTTGAACCATTTTTTTTTATCTATAACATTCTTCGTTAGCAGCCCATTTCAAACGCTCCTGCTTTTTTCCCAGGGATTTTATGCGGTCTATGTGTCAGTTCCATACTCCATGTGGTTAAAAAACCAAGTGAACGTAATAAAACATACCCCCTTGGCTCACAAAGACACGTGAAACACAAGTCGGATACATCAGTATAACATAATTCTATACATGTCACAACAAAAGTCATTGAAACAACTAAACTGAAGGAAAGTGTGACTGAATTGATTGCATTACGTCTCTTTTATTAAGTGATAAGAATTCGATTATGTAACCAGACTTCTGCCTACTGTCTTCAAAGAGACGTTTGCTACAGGCGTGTACTTTCAGGAAAACCTTCCCCTGCTGCACATCGATGTCTAACACCAGTAGGCTTTCTTTTCTTTCCTTTTCTTTTGTTTTCTTTTTTTTTTTAATTGAAGAACGCTTTCTTCGCCTGTGTCAGTTTATAGCTTTGTATCTTTTTTCATTAGGCCACCTTGCATAATAACATCCTCTTACTCCGACACGGTTCGGATATGATTTTTAGGTGTTACGTCGATTACGGAATTTATTTGGAGCTCATGTATTTGCTGTGGCGTCCCACTCAGCTGTTAAGAAAGAGGAGGCGCGAGCAGCTGGTGGTACACATATTTAGTATTCGCGCCTGCTTTGCATCTTATTCAGTGCCAGCTTAATGAAAGAGGCAAGTTCTTATTTATTATTAAATTGTTGCTTGCAGAATTGTTTCAACCATTTGATATCTGAATTTGTAACGTTGTCATTGTTTAATTCATATGTCGAGAATAGTCGTCTTGATCGCTCTCAAATCATTAAAACCACAATGGGTTTTTGTAAGTGTAAAGGGGCGAGAGCATTTGTTTTACGGAACTTGGTTCCCAGGTAGAATTCTTTCACTTTTTCCGCTGCTGTGACGTTCTCAATTTTGATATTAAGCAAGTAGTTATTCTTCTTTCTACTACTCTTCAGAACCCCGTTATAGGAAATTCCAATCAACAGTTCGTCAAAATTTCGTCATTTATTTTCTTACATGTATAGTAAACAGGCACTCTTTGTGAATCTTGGGTTGGTTTAATTTTGTTTAGAAATTGGCATTTTTGCTATTCTTACCATACCATAAGTTCTTGTGGCCATACTCATCTTACGTGTGTTCTTCACACATTCTTTCGTTATCTCGCGAGCTGGTCTTTGCTGATGCTTTGCAAAGCTGTTTCTGCTATCAGAACTGAAAACAGACAGCCACTTCATCTAAGGTGTTTCTCTGTGACGATTGGCGGAAGCGTTTGGTAACGAGTTTTCGACCGCACTGTCCAATCAGGACGTGGGCCGTTAGAGAGCACCCCGGCTACCAGCATCGAAACCGACACACCGTTCGTGGTGCTTCGAATGTGTCGACGGCTGACGTGTCAGATGCGGCTGCAGAGAGTTCGCAGTCTTGAAGAGACAGTACTGTTTAGTGTGATTATGTGAAGGGTTTGCTCACATGCAAAGTTACTCTATCAAATTATTCGTGAGGCGCTCGCACTCCACGGCTAACTTTCGCACTAATTCGTGTTGCTGAATTTGCTATTAATTTCGAAAGTGAACACATATTCGTCTGTGTGGTGTCGCAAACGTCTTTTTGAAGTCAGTAGGCAAATGTCTAGTTACTTAATTGAATTCTTATTACTTAGTAAAAGAGACGTTATGCAATCAATTCAGTCACTCTTTCCTTCAGTTTAGTTTATTCAATGACTTTTTTTGTGTCATGTATAGAATTATGTTATACTAAAGTATCCGACTTGTGTTTCACGTATCTTTGTGAGCCAAGGGGGTCAAAAATGGCTCTGAGCACTATGGGACTCAACTGCTGAGGTCATTAGTCCCCTAGAACTTAGAAATAGTTAAACCTAACTAACCTAAGGACATCACAAACATCCATGCCCCTGAGCCAAGGGGGTATGTTCTATTAGGTTCGTTTGGTTTTTTAACCAACGATATAATTTAAGTTCAGATACTATTTCTCATTTTAACCAGCCTCATAATTTACTAGATACGTAAGTGCGCACTGGCATGACGTTTGTCTGCCACCAATTCGTGATCGCACATTACGAGACGCTACCTCGCTTTGCCTAGTGCTTGCTTTTGTTGAATTTCATCGAGTACTTAATTTCACAAATAGTATCCTTTGTCCGTCTCTTCCACCCCCGCCCGCCACCTCTTTTCACACTGTTGATTGTTCTTGTGGATTCAGATTCTGCAGTAGTATACTAACTATAAGCCAATAGACCACAAATACATCTTTCTTGTTCTCTGTGAAGACTGTATGTGAGGAAGAAAACAAAACAGCACCTTGTTGTGTCTACAGATTACATTAAAAAATACGTATAATGGTACTGAATATGCATTGGAGCGACAATGTCTAATACTTAAATGCCCCTATATCGCAGTTAAAACAGCGTGCACAAAGAAAACAAAACCGAACATTTTTACCTCAGAGCGTTTACTTTCTCGTTTTCTGCGAAAAACCTGTACATTGCTGTTTAAAAATGTATATAGTCTATGTCGACCTGAATTTTTAATAGAGTATCGTTTCAAATTTGAAGCAAATCGGTCAAGAACTTTTCGAGATTTTTGATAACATCATATCCCCTTTACGGATTTATTCATATACTATATTTATTTAAAAAAATAGGCATACAAAACACGCGCGTGTTCACCAACAGTGTTGTGTCAAAATTTCAAAGCAATCGACGGACAACTTGGAGTTTTGCGAGCACAAACATACGCTCTCTGAAGTTTTATATATAAAGACTGTTATTACAGTAATGGGATCTACATCCCCATTGCTCAGCATTCAACTGAAAATAATTCACTACTATACTCTTGGCAGTGTAAGAATCTTGTGAGTAATATTCATGTTTAATGCTGTTCAATTTCCAATGCCATGACTGATTTTTCCGTTGCGCGATTTAACGTAACTGTGTGTTGCTTTTATCATACCGAAGTCAGATTGCGTTCGTTAATGAGTTACTTGGGTCATTACTGGGTCAGTTACAAGGTATAGTTGTATGAGGCATACGAGGGCAAGCTAGGTTTACTATGTGTGGATAAACCACTGCCTGAAAGAGCACACACCGTACAATCCATATGTCATACTTCACTAACACCTTTTTAATTCATCATCCATATACACACACACGCGCGCGTGCAGAACGATTTCATCGTTATTTTATGGTGTTCTGCAGGTAATAGACAATAACGACAGATTTAAAATCCGTACCACATCGTGGGGCACGAAGAAGACTTGCAGTATCCACTCCGCGTGACATTGACACTACCATGATCCTACGGAGGCTAGCATGGTAATTTTTGGAAGTGTATTCTGAACGAGGTGCCCATGTTTCCAGAAGGAGGCAGCTGAAACTGCGAGATTTTGGCTTTCCGTAGTTTTCCCAAATCGCTTAATGTGACTGCCGGGGTGGTTCCTTTGGAAGGGAACGAGCGATTCCCTTCCCCAATCTCAGCTCGTGCTACGTCACCAATGACCTAGACATCGAAGGGAGATTAACCCCTTGTCTTCATTCCTGAACATTTGGCATACTGCGCGATTCGCGTAATGTGTTCAAAAATCGAACCACATTAAGGCCAGAGGGCGATACTAGTAATTACGACTCTTTAGTCGTCTGCTTGACTAACCTTACGGTGATGCATTATTGCTACCAACTGCATGTATTTTCCATAATTCCGCTTCTGAACTGTAAAGCCTGCGTAATTTTTCAGTAAGGAAATATCTGTAAGTAGCGTCAGCACTAAAGTTATGATTCATTGCAGTAATGGTTGGATACTGCAGTATTACTTCCAGAATGTGTATGTGCGACCTCCGACCCGCAATGTCCACTTATAATATTTTTATTACCCTTACGGGCAGACAGAAATTTTATTTCTACGTCCATGTCGGGGGTCAGCGATATAACTCAGATCTATATCGGTTCCTACCGAAATCTGGACGAATTTTGAAGCGTACGGCGACAGAAATACACGAAATTAAAAACGCATGATTTTAGCAGAATCTATATCGGAACGATTGCAGTTCCTGGACGGCCGGGCCAGAGGTAATCTCAGTTAACACCGAACAGGTACGCATTTTTATGAGGGTAATTAGTGGCGCGATTTGATTGATCTCCCGTCTTCCGATACGGCGGGTGATTTATATATGTTTTAAATAAAAACAAATTCGAAATGTGAATCGGACTGGCCATGCACAAAATCCGTTTATAAATATTCATCAAACGGATCAAGAATTGCCGTTTTTAAATGAAGGTAGCATTTTACTTTTATATCGGAATATAACTTCAGCATTTTTGCAGAGCTTAAAAAGTCGTATTTGTCAGAATGAAAAACGGGTCAGATATTTATCCACTTACGGGAATTGGTATTCTGATAGGAGTCGTAACCGACGGGAATTGATGCCACCGAGCGGCGCACGTCAGTCCAGCTTAATGAATTCCTTCGCCGTTTTGTTGAATTTTTATATTTACTGCGAGGCATTGTCCGTTATGTGCGCTGGCTCCTGGCGCCTGGACGCTAGCGGCGGCCATTAAAAGTCGAATGCCATTTGTCTACCTGGAGATAAGCGCACAGAAAGCAGCCAATTACCGGACACGGCATCCATAGTCACCACTCTTGCTACGTGAGACAACAAGTCTTAAGAACATCTCCAACCTCGGCGCAACCTAAAGTGATGATTGTCAGTAACGCCCCAACACGTAAATATCCCAGCGCGCTTGAGGCTCGGATGGCTCTATCCGATTCTCAGTAGGTGTAGTACACCGAACAGAAACTTGGCGAAGTCTTGTGTATCACATGTAATACTTCACGCTAGAGACAGATCACGGATATGCACCTTGAAGTCCGCCTTCAGCCTCCGACGGAGGACTCCAAGATTCAACTGGCACACGACTAACAAAAGGATCCTCCATACTGTAAATCACGGATTTTGATGCGCTTGAAATATGTTGTAGAGGCACTTACCCTGAGTACCTGGCTATCCGGTTTTTTTTAGCGACAGGCCTTGGTTTTTGAGAAAATCGATTCTGAAGTTCATTGCGCGCTTTGTATATTCGTAACATTACATGTATTTCGAGGAAGTCAGCGTAGCGCAGCAGTAAAGGTTCACGGTTGGCGCGTTGAAGGTACTGTGTTCGAATCCTGCTTGTGTTTTTTTTTCAAAATCGACCGAAGTTTTTAATTTTATTTCAAAGAATATCGACAAACAGTGTAAGGTGTGCGAAATTATAAAGACGTATTCAGTTATTAATTTTTTCAAATATGCATTCCGTTTGTGGTTAGCAGCTCAAGTTCCAAATGTTCGTACAACGGTGGCTTCTTGTATTACCTGAAATCGATCTCCGCCCGTTATCGTACCCTCTCCCGTGAATGCTGTTAGCCGTAACGGGGACCCCAGCTCCTAGGCCAAAGAGGATGCGAGTTGCATTCCTTTACGTTTTCAGCTAACCACAGCGTCAGTTGCTGCAAAGCGTCTCTAGTTCCGTGCGTTAGAAAAATTCTGTGAAATGAAAGAACCAAGTGTTTCTGCAGTAGTGCAGCCAGAAGAAGATCCACAAGTAGAGGAATTGAACGAAGAATCAAAAGGCGAAATCACAAATGCCATTAAATGTGCCGAAAAGCTGCTCTGCGATTTGAATCTCGTAACGAATACACCGCCTGGCGTGATCTCTGCCAATTCCGTTGCAACTGGCGATGAGGTATGTATCGCAGTACAGGATCTCTCGGTCGAAAGACAGATCATTATTGTTGCTGAATTGATAGATTTCAACGAAGAAGATGAATTGGGAGAATATGATGTGAACCACAAATGGAATGAATATTTGAAAAAAATTAATAACTGAATACGTCTTTATAATTTTGCACACCTTACACTGTTTGTTGATATTCTTTGAAATAAAATTGAAAACTTCGGTAGATTTTGAAAAAAAGTACACAAGCAGGATTCGAACTCAGTACCTCCAGCGAGTAGCCGTGAACCTTTACCGCTGCACTACGATGACTTGCTCGAAATACGTGTTACAGATATACAAAGCGCGCAATAAACTTCAAAATCGATTTTCTCAAAAATCAAGGCCCGTCGCTAAGAAACCATATAGCCAGGTACTCAGGGTAAGTGCCTCTACAACATATTTGAAGCGCATCAAAATCCGTGATTTACAGTATAGAGGATCCCCTTGTAAGTCACTCAAGCAGTCCTTTCGTTCTGAAACTACGATCACAACCGTAAGTGCAATTATTAACGTCCAAAAACACTGTTTCAGAGGTAACCAAATCACACATGGCAATGTTAGTTCAACACCGCAGATAACACGACGCCGACGAATCCCTGTACAGCAGCACTGTATGTAAATGAAGAGAGAAAGGTAATTTACTTGAAGTCTGATGTTGCATTTCTTCTGAAAGCAAGTTACTCGGAAGTAGTGACCTCAAAATAACTAAAACAAGGAAAAATATAGTATAACAAGTTCAATTTTAATAATTTTTCCCACTGCTGGCCAAGTAAATTTCTTCCATTGCCTGGTTTCGTAGTTGTCAGGTTCAGAGTCTTTGTTGGGGAGCAGTTAAGTTTTGTGACCGCGAACCGTGATAATATGAAGTATAATGTGACATCATTCTATTAGAATTATACTAAAAATATTGATCAGACATCGTGACAAGAAATTTAGACTGTAAAGTTCGATTCTTTAAAGAGCGTAAATCTGCAGACAATGGGGCACAGATGGCACGCAGACAATTGAATTACGCCGTGAAAAACCAGGCAGAAGGTTCACAATGACATTCATTTAATTAATTGAAACTACAAACTGTAATCATAATGTGCAGCGAGCGAGGTGGCACAGTGGTTAGCACACTGGACTTGCATTCGGAAGAAAGACGGTTCAAACCCACGTCCGGCCATCCTGATATAGGTTTTCAGTGAATTCCTTCAATCGCTTCAGGCAAATCCCGGGATGGTTCCTTTGAAAGGGCAGGGCTCACTTCCTTCCCCATCCTTCGCTAATGGCCGGCCGCGGTGGTCTAGCGGTTCTAGGCGCTCAGTCCGGAACCGCGCGACTGCTACGGTCGCAGGTTCGAATCCTGCTTCGGGCATGGATGTGTGTGATGTCCTTAGGTTAGTTAAGTTTAAGTAGTTCTAAGTTCTAGGGGACTGATGACCACAGATGTTAAGTCCCATAGTGCTCAGGGGCATTTGAACCATTTGAACCTTCGGTAATGCGATAGGACCGATAACCGCGCTGTTCGGTCCCCTCCCACAACTCAACCAACCACAATGTGCAAAGATTATTAAAAGCTTCCATTGAAATTTAAGGTACTCTTGAATTAACCAGAAAGAAAGTCCGTAGTGACATTCATTTAATTAACTGAAACCAAAAATTGAAATCATAACATGCCAATAATATCAAAATCTGGCTCTTGGGATAATCCGCTCCTCCATAGTAACCAGCAGCTCATAAAGGGACAAGAGACTATTAAACAATCATTTCTGAGAACATCTGATGCACTACATGCAAACCAAAAATATATAAAGTTCGCCAAAGTATAAGTTTCGAGCCCCCCCCCCCCACTTAAAGTTAATAAACTGTCAGAGGTAACTCTGTCGTAAAATAACCAACAATAACCTTATTTCATACTAGTAGAACAACTGTTAACGAATGCTTACAACTACATACATGAGACAACCGTATAACAGACTGTAATTTACTCAGCGTGTGTTTAGTTGATGAGATGGTGCGTCCGGTAAAACTCCATAATCGTATCGGGGAACATTTCCAAAAGTGGCATGCATCCAGCTGATCAAGAACAAGTAGTCCTTCACTCTTAATACTGAAACCTTCATCCTCCCAGTTATCTGTTTCAACAGGGTAGATCGAAGATTCATACGTAAGTGCTGTGTACAGCTTCATACACAAAAGTGAGGTGGGCTATATAGAATAGTGTAGCAGCTGATACTGTAGGAAAGCTGGATAGGGGCAGAAATTATTAGTGAACAAGTAACACAGTATACAGAAGATTTATCTAAATTGTATTTCTTCTACAAGTGTACGAAGACTCATAACAAATAATGCGGCGTAAAACAGTGTTCAGCTATCACAGTGTCAATCAGGAAGAGGCTCTCTGAACTGAATACGAACGATGGTGTCGTAGCAAAGAGGCTCCAACTGCAAGTGGGCTGAGTGGCTGCCGCCAACCGTCATATATTGCGGCGGTCGAGGGCGCTCGTAGTCCAGAGAGGCTGGAAGTGTGGCTCAGTGGGTGGGTACCATTGGGTCCGCTGGATCGCTATCGGCGTCTGACGGAAACCTACAATCCCGTTGCCAACTTCGCTATGCCCGTTGGTGGTATCGGTATATGATAACACAACAAGAACTCGTAAGACGCGTTGTCAGTACAGCACTAAACAATAACCTCTCACTCGTAATATCGTAAGCAGAGCTTCAGAAACCCTGAAACTGCCCGGCAATAACCCAACAGACAGCGTTCTAAAAGCACATGACAACAGGATGCCCATCAATACAACTCATAACCACTGCAGAACGCAACCAAAAGCATAAATGCTAGAGCCAATTCAACTTCCAAAGTCCACATATCGTACGATTTCATACAACTTCAGTTCTTCAAGATCAGAACATGCGGTGACGCTCAACGGCTTAGAGCAGCACAACATCACTATTTCATTTAACGAACGCAACGCCTTCACCCAGTCCTCGACAGTGCGGAAACATGCGTTCTGCTGTTGTCACTCGGCGTCTACTTTCCCGACTGCCCCGCCGTCTCGCGGCCCCTTCCATGAGGAAAAAGACACTAGATACTAAACTATAGCAAAACCCCCACTCGAATCACAAAATCGGGCCAGGAGACACACTTTTTTACCGGGTTATCAAACTATCCTCGTAAATTTTTCTCCGTCTCCTCCCACATTTCAGCCAGACACTGTGGGGCAAATTACCCTGTAAACTCCGTCTTACCCAAAAACACAGTGCATCCAAAAGGAGATTAACACTTTATTTTTCATCATCGACGTAGCTCCCGCCTTTATGCTTTTATCATTCCTTTCCGTTTTTGTTTTTTTTCCCTTTCTCCTCATCCGCTAATCTTCCATTTCTGGCTCTTCCTCTGTCAGTAGATCTCTTCCCCACGATGATTTCTTCTGTAACGTTTCCATTACCTGTGACTACTCATATCAGGCAAGGATGTAATAAGTAAGTTGCTCAATATTAATAAGACTGACATGTTTAAAATTCCACATATTCATTACTATACATATTCTTTTTATTATTATTATTATTATTATTATTATGAGTCTATTATTGTTAATATTATTTCTACTACAACAATAATTGTAATTATATATTCCTGTTGTACCATAAAAAATACGTTTACTTCCTGAAGAAGTCTGGTAAATGAAAGAGACGGTCTTAACACCATAATCTTGCCAGGAGAAACGAATGCATAAATAAACAAAAAGAAGGACGCTGGTAAGACAGTGCAGTCATAGATTCTTAGTTGTAAGTCACTCTCGTGGTATTTTGTTTTGCCCTTGTAGTGTAACATCACTCGAAAGCATTCTGGATCGCCCTGATGAATTGTGTTATTGTTTTGGTGTTGTGCTGGTCTACTTTCATGTTTGATTTTTAAGATATATATTCCGCAGAAGTTTCGCTGAGAGGCCCTTACACATCTTCCACACTGTCCTGATCTCTCCCCAGGCGATTTCCATATTTTTGGAATTCTAAAGAATGAGTTTTGTGCACATCGATTTGCTTCGGACGAAGAAGTACACGCCTAGGTAAAATAACGATTCCGTACCAACCGCAAACATTTTTCCATGAAGGCATTCAGTATCCTGTGTCAAACTGGGATAAATTTACTAATTTATTCACATGAAGTGCTGAGTGCTATTGACAAGGCATTTCAGATCGATTCCGTATTCTTGGATTTTCCGGTAAGCTTTGACACTGTACCACACAAGCAGCTCGTAGTAAAATTGCATGCTTATGGAATATCCTCTCAGTTATGTGACTGGATTTCGATTTCCTGTTAGAGAGGTCACAGTTCGTAGTAATTGACGGAAAAACAACGAGTAAAACAAAAGTGATTTCAGGCGTTCCCCACTGTAGTGTTCTAGGCCCTTTGCTGTTCCTTATCTATATAAACGATTTGGGAGACAATCTGAGCAGCCGTCTTCGGCTGTTTGCAGCTGACGCAGTCGTTTATCGACTAATAAAGTCATCAGAGCCGGCCGGAGTGGCCGTGCGGTTCTAGGCACTACGATCTGGAACCGAGCGACCGCTACGGTCGCAGGTTCCAATCCTGCCTCGGGCATGGATGTGTGTGATGTCCTTAGGTTAGTTAGGTTTAATTAGTTCTGAGTTCTAGGCGACTGATGACCTCAGAAGTTAAGTCGCATAGTGCTCGGAGCCATTTGAACCAAAGTCATCAGAAGATCAAAACAAACTGCAAAACGATTTAGAAAAAATATCTGAATGGTGCGAAAAGTGTGAGGTCATCCACATGAGTGCTAAAAGGAACTAGTTAAACTTCGGTTACACGATAAATCAGTCTAATGTAAAAGCCGTAAATTCAACTAAATACATAGGTATTACGATTACGCATAACTTAAATTGGAAAGAACACATAGAAAATGTTGCGGGGAAGGCTAACCAAAGGCTGCGTTTTATTGGCAGCACACTTAGAAAATGTAACAGACCTATTAATGAGACTGCCTACACTACGCTTGTCCATCCTCTTTAATAAGAATACTTCTGCGCGGTGTGGGATCCTTAACAGGTAGGACTGATGGAGTACATCGAAAAAGTTCAAAGAAAGGCAGCTCGTTTTGTGTTATCGCGAAATATGGGAGAGAGTGTCACAGAAATGTTACAGGACTTGGGCTGGAAATAATTAAAAGAAAGGCGTTTTTCATTGCGTGGGAACCTTCTCACGAAATTCCAATCACCAACTTTCTCCTCCGAATGCGAAAATATCTTGTTGGCACCGACTTACATAGGGCGGAACGATCACCACGATGAAATAAGAGAAATGAGAGCTCTTACGGGAAGATGTAGGTGTTCACTCTTTCCGCGCGCTACACGAGAGAATTGTAAAGGTTGTTCGATGAACCCTCTGCCAGGCACTTAAATGTGATTTGCAGAGTATCCATGTAGATGTAACAGTTACGGCGAATAAGCAGTTTACTTACTTTTTCCCAACTGTCTCGTTTTCATTTGACTGCCCCTCGTAAGTAAAAATCTAAGTTAAGTTTCTGACTTCATTCACATAGGAGCTGTAGTCTTGTGAAATCAGATGAATGCTTTTGAAAGGGTTTGTATTGTGAAGTCGTCATCGCTCAAGAATTGATACGTTCTAATTGACATCAGGAGGAGGTTCCAGTGCTTCATGATGTGAAGGATATTCCGCACAATATAACAACACCGTCCATATTGTTTGTTTCCAGCGCCTATATACTCCAGTGTCAATATTGGTACAGTTTGAGAGCGGCGTATAGGTACTCCCTTCGGATGCCTGCCTTTCTGGAATGTAAAAGGAGGAAAGTGACTGACACCTTCCGGACGAAACGGCCAGCGACGCAGCTTTGCAGGAGCAATTAAGTTTAATTTAGTGGATCACAAATAAGGTTTTATAACCGTCGGAGCTATCACAGCCCGTTGCGGCGGGCGGACAAAAAAAAATCTATTAGTCCCGTGTATTAAGCAAGTGCCTTAATGCGCGCGGCGAACACTATATCACCCGCGGCGTTCCCACGCAGGGCCTCTCGCGAGAAGCGGAGCGAAGGGAAGGACGTCCGCCCGTATTTATGTCCGCAACATTTTTGAGCAGATTCGCCATTAGGGAGGCTGCTGCCGCAATAAATCGGGAATGGATTACCGATCGCCCGGGATTTGTTAAAACCGGCGGCGCAAAGTAGTGTGGCGTGGCCGGTGTGGGTGTCGCGTGGGAGGAGACGCGCAGCGCGGCGCGGCGCCGGCCCGCGATGAGTGATGATGGCCGTCAGGCGCGAGACGGGACGGCGCCGTGATTTATCTGGCGCTGGCGAGCGGCGCCACCTGCAGCCGCGTCTGGGCCGCGCTCGCGCCCGCATGCATCATCGCCGCTCCGGACCTCTGCAAACAATAGCCGTGACAGCGGGCCGCCTCTCCCCCCACGCGCACCTACCGTACGGCCGAAATACGTGCAAATCGCTGCTGCAAATGTGCGAGGCGTACCGCCGCCTGACACGGGAAGCGCGAGTCCAAACCAGGAGCGGAATCGAGATTTGGTTATGGGGCGGGGGTAGGGCGGGGGGGGGGGGGGTAAGCTTGTTACATTTGCTGCTGTCCCTACCCACCCCCTTCCCTTCCTCACTCCCCGCTGATCCATACTTCCATCACCCACTGTGACACAACTTCTTATGATTAAAATAATAATAATAAATAAAGGGGTTTAACAGATATTTCTGTTGGAGACTGAGAGCGGTGTGCTGAACAAGATTACATCAATATTCATTTCATTTGCAGACTAATAATTTTAGCTATTAGGAGCAGTATTTTTTGTTGTTGTTGTTGTTGTTGTGTTGTTATGGTCTTTAGTCCTGAGACTGGTTTGGTGCAGCTCTCCATGCTACTCTATCCTGTGCAAGCCTCTTATCTCCCAGTACTTACTGCAACCCACATCCTTCTGAATCTGCTTAGTGTATTCATCTCTTCGTCTCCCTCTACGATTTTTACCCTCCACGCTGCCCTCCAATACTAAATTGGTGATCTCTTGATGCCTCAGAACATGTCCTACCAACCGATCCCTTCTTCTATTCAAGTTGTGCCACAAACTCCTCTTCTCCCCAATTCTATTCAGTACCTCCTCGTTAGTTATGTGATCTACCCATCTAATATTCAACATTCTTCTGTAGAACCACATTTCGAAAGTTTCTATTCTCTTCTTGCCCAAACCATTTATCGTCAATGTTTCACTTCCATACATGGCTACACTCCATACAAATACTTCCAGAAACGACTTCCTGATACTTGTTAACAAATTTCTCTTCTTCAGAAACGCTTTCCTTGCCATTGACAGTCTACATTTTATATCCTCTCTACTTCGACCATCATCAGTTATTTTGCTCCCCAAATAGCAAAACTCATTTAGTACTTTAAGTATTTCATTTCCTAATCTAATTCTCTCAGCATCACCCGACTTAATTCGAGTGCATTCCATTATCTTCGTTATGATTTTGTTGATGTTCATCTTATATCCTCTTTTCAAGACACTGTCCATTCCGTTCAACTGCTCTTCCAAGTCCTTTGCAGTCTCTGGCAGAATTACAATGTCATCGGCGAACCTTAAAGTTTTTATTTCTTCTCCATTGATTTTAATACCTACTCCGAATTTTTCTTTTGCTTCCTTTATTGCCTGCTCAATATACAGATTGAATAACATCGGGGAGAGGCTACAACCCTGTCTCACTCCCTTCCCAACCACTGCTTCCCTTTCGTGCTCCTCGACTCTTATAAGTGCCATCTGGTTTCTGTACAAATTGTAAATAGCCTTTCACGCCCTGTATTTTACCCCTGCCACCTTTAGAATTTGAAAGAGAGTATTCCAGTCAACATTGTCAAAAACTTTCTCTAAGTCTACAAATGCGAGAAACGTAGGTTTGCCTCTCCTTAATCTTTCTTCTAAGATAAGTCGTAAGGTCAGTATTGCCTCACGTGTTCCTACATTTCTACGGAATCCAAACTGATCTTCCCTGAGGTCGGCTTCCACAAGTTTTTCCATTCCTCTGTAAAGAATTCGCGTTAGTATTTTGCAGCTGCGACTTATTACACTGATAGTTCGGTAATATTTTTTAGGTTGGTTAATACCTCCAAGTACACGTGGCAGCAGCAAGCTGTCAGTGCTTACTTTTCCTTGGAGTGCAGGTCAGGTGCTGCAGTGTGGGCACTTGGAAGCAAAACAGTTAGTTCATACTGACCCGCTTAATCCACTTAGTAGCACAATTACGATCACGCAGAAAATGGGTACACTGGCTGTGGTACCGTAACGCCGAGAAGTTGAGTGTCTCTCTCGGGAGTTCCATTCGTTGAATTCCGCCAAGAAAAGTGGGAAGGTAAGATGGCTCTTCTCACCTTACATATCATGGATAAGTGAGGCCGGGTCCAGACCCCGAAACCCAAGACTACCGAAAGTGGCGCTTCTGGGACCAGTGGGTCTATTCTTTTACCCACTGTCCAAGGCAGAACTGTTTGTCACGACGTATGCGGCACAGAAAATCTTACCACATGAGGGCGCTGCCGAAATGCAGATAAGGATACAACGCAAGGCAGGAGATATCTTATATACGGCACGACAGACGGAACCAATACTAACGACACCGGCGAAGGTCCGATCCATTGTACGATTACTCGGCAACCACTCAGCCCCCGGACCGGACGGTTAAAGAAGTTGCCATGCAACCTACTAGTGTTGATAACCCACATTTTTAACAGCTGTCTCCTGTTAGGATACTTTCAATCCGACTCGAAGATTGCTTGCATAGTACCACTACAAAAACTGGGGAAGGACCATCGCCAACCGTAAAACCATCAGCCCAAAACTCTCCAGAATAGTGGAACAGGCCGTACTCCAACAGCTTTGCCCAGCAATCACCGAAGGGAATGTGGTACGCCAAGACTAGTTCACATTCCAGGAATGTCTGTTGGCCGAACTGCAGCTTCCTGTGTTGCGGAGTATATAGCATGTAATATGAACCATGGGAATTATATACAGTGACCGCCTTTCTCGAAGCTGAAAACGTATACGGCCGTGTATGGGAAAATGAGTTCCTCGCCAAACTGCATGACGTCCCCATTATCCCTGACTACTGCACGAACCCTATTGACAGTTATCTTCAAGACAGGCATTGCTTTATCCAAATTGATGGTCAGCGATCTACCATTCTACAACAGCCGGAGGGCAGCTCTCAAATCTCTGTTCTGTCCCCGATTCTATTCGTCTTTTACCTGAATGAGCTGCCGTTAATTCCACAACACGGACGGCAGCGATCCTTACCACCAGCCACAGAGTCGATGCAGCAATACGGAGCCTCCGTCCGTTTACACTTATTCAGTTATGAACAGCAGCTAACCTCATTATCCTGATAGTGAAGAAGACGCAGGACATTATATTTATGCCGTCGGCCCGAGCTGAGAGACCGTCTCACACTGTGCAACATGGCACTCCCTTGGACAAGCCAGGTGAAACATCTGGGAGTCATATTGTACCGCAAACTCCTAGTCAAGGGTGATGTTCAGGGAAAGCGCAAAAGCCCTATGCAACTGCTTCACGAATTATCTAAAAGTCAGGTCCAGACTACGCATCCACCGAACAACGATCCTGCCATCAGTCTTGTATGGATGCTCCTCCTGGAGAATCGTCTGTGACAGCTATCTCAAACCACTTCAAACCCTACAAACTGATACCTACGATTAATCCGTGGAGCACCTAAATAGACAAGGATCAGGGTTTTCCGTCAGCAACTGTAGATGAAGACCATCAGGGAAGCAATCACATCGTTCATACAAAAACAGCTCACTACCATTAAAGCACTAAGGACCATTTCGAGACAACCTAATTATGAGGAGTCTGTCTCCGCTGAAAGCTGGCATCGCGTCAGAGTCCACTGTGCCATCATCGAGGCACACCAATGACACAACAACAAAAGGGGAGAAAAACACACTCCAATGAAATTTTTTTTGAAAAACTTTATTTACTTTGATAGCTGAACTTTATAGATATTTGTGAGCTGAATCCAAATCTGGCCTTAGTTTTTTTTGTATCATCCATAGTTTTCGAGCAATATGCTATTTATCATGTAGTACAAAAACCCTATGTTATACGGTAAACGGCGAAATTAATGAAATGCCATGTTACAACATAAGCATGGTTTGTATTTACAGTAGACTGATGACCTCAGATGTTAAGACCTATAGTGCTTGGAGCCATTTGTATTTACAGTAACATACTTAAAACGATGATATGTGTTAATAGAGGTTTCACTTGTCAGCTGGAATTGGTTTGTGTATTCTTTTCCTTTTTTCTTTGAAGCTTCTTGTGTAGCTTTTTCTACGATGAGTCGCTTGCTGAACTTCTCGGTGAAGTGACCAACCGTAGTACCCCATGATGTTGGTGTTCTGCGGCCTTGGTAGCGTTTTTCAATCACTTTAATGTCCTGGTGAAAACGCTCTCCTTGCTCCTCACTAACAACTACCATATTGTCTGGGAAGTATCAAGGTTGAAATGGTTCAAATGGCTCTGAGCACTATGGGACTTAACTGCTGAGGTCATCAGTCCCCTATAACTTAGAACTAGTTAAACCTAACTAACCTAAGGACATCACACACATCCATGTCCGAGGCAGGGTTCGAACCTGCGACCGTAGCGGGCGCGCGGCTCCAGACTGTAGTGCCTAGAACCGCTCGGCCACTCCGGCCGGCCAAATATCAAGGTGATTGTTCAAAAAGTGAACTTTCAGGCTCATTAAACATCCTAAAGTTTTAAATTTCTTTAACATTGTAGGTGTAATAGAAACATATTCTGGGTCTTTTTCATGTCCTAAGAACTTTCTAACGACTTGCTTGAATGATATCCATGCTTCTTTCTCATTTAAGGTCGTTGTGGATTCAAAGTTAACATCAAACAATAATTTTCTAATGTCAGGTCCGACAAAGACGCCTTTTTTTTGTTTAGTTTCTGAAAGGTGTGGTAACTTTTGGCAGAGATACTTAAAACATTGTCCATCTTTAGGCAAAGCCTTACAAACTTTTTCATTAGGCCTAACTTTGTATGTAGAGGTGGCAGGAGTACGTTTTTTGGATCTACAAGGTTTTTGCGTAGAGTGTTCTTCTCTCCAGGTTTTAAAGTCTACCTCACAGACCAGTTCTTTCTGCACCAGTGTTGATCCCTAGCCCTACTGTCCCATTCACACAAGAAACGTGGAAATTTGGTAAAGCCACCTTGCTGACCAGAGCATGCATGTTACTTTTAGATCGTCACATATCATCCAACCATGAGCAGAATAGCCCATTTTTATCACTATTTATAGGTTTTCATAGCTTTCTTTCATATCTACAGAATGTCCAACAGGTATGGACGCATACATGTTGCCATTGTGTAATACAACAGCCTTTAAATTAGTTTTCGATGAATCAATAAACAGCCTTCAGTCTTCCTTTTTATATTCAATACCAAACTCATTCATCAAACTGGGAATGTCTGAGCAGTACACTAAATCATCCTCTTGTTGAAAAAACTTGGAAAATTGCTGCTCTCTCTTTCTATACATGTATATGCTGGTTCCACCTGCCAATAAGTTCTTTTGTTTTAATCTAGAGCCAAGCAATTTAGCTTTCTCTTTAGTTATGTCCAGATCCCTAACCAAATCGTTAAGCTCGGTCTGAGTAAACAATTAGGGCTCTAGACTTTCTGTATTACAATGGAATTCATCATCATCTGGTTCATCTAAATCAGATTAAACATCAGACAATACTTCTGTTGGAATAGAATTTAAATCATCTGGTGGTTCAGGAACCGACAAATCTACCATGCCCTACTGGTCGGTTGGCGGATGGAAGGTTAGGGTAGCTTATTACATTCTCGTTTTTCGAATTATGACCTGTAATATCAAGACTGCAATAGTAGCAATTATCGGCATGATTTCTTGGCTCCTTAAATATCGTAGGAACAGAAAATATAAAAGCTTTTTTCTCCTTTTCGGACCATTTTCTGGTATCTTCAACAAACACATAACATACCTGTTTTGACCCCCAGATTTATCTTGATAACCAAGTTTAGATCAAAAGTATGATAGATAAACCTATTTCATAAAGTCTGTAATGTTTCTTTGGTGTTTTTTAACCACAAGTTCACCACAAATATAATAAAAACTGTCAGCAGAGTTTTTACAACCATGATTAGACATTGTACGGAGCGCATGTACAGGAAACGGGAAAATGAGGTTAGGTTGACAGTAAACAAAACACCATCTTTTAACAGAAAGACATAATCGACATTTTCTGGCAGCAAATGTTTTTCAGTAGTGCTACCAACGTCATCTGCATTCAACACCTCCTATTTAAATTATTTTAACTATATAAAAGCTGTTAAATTCTTTAAAAAAACGCTTAATTTAATAAATTTAAATGTAATAAATGAAGAAATGGCGGGTGATACAGTTTTTTAAGTATCATGTTTGGATATCCCACCCTAAAAAACATAAGAATAAGGTATTCTCAGTAAAAAAGTTATTCCATCGTTGGCCTGTGAAATTAATGTAACGTTGTGCGACAGAAATGTAAAGTCAACTGGAGCAGTGTGTAACATGAAATGAAATTGAATAAAGTAACCAATATCTTAGGAAGGCCAAAGCAACTGGTGTCCAGTACCATTCTAACGAGGAAATAAAGAGAAAATTACCGCTTCACCCTTTACACCTAGGGAGTTAAGCCACGAGGTGGTAGTATTTCTGTGAAACCATAAAAAAAAATCAGATCGTAAAGTTTGCAACGTGATTGTGGGAAGACCGACATACAGAAAAAAACTGATATGTGTACAAGTTAAGATACCACATATAAAAAAATAATCAACTTACCTTCCACTAAGAAAGTGGAATGCGCTCAACGATTGTGATGTGACATAGAAAATGATACAGAGCAGCAATGAGTCGTCGTTTCCTTTCTAGCTTTAGTAAAGCAAATCCAGATTTCCGCTAGTAACTACCCGTTATTAATGCTGTATTTCAGTTGTAATACACGCCCTAGTACATCTACCCCTGTTGTTCGGGCTCCTGTCACAGTTCATTCAAGACTCCATGCATAAAAATATCTGCGCTATACCTGTAACATCCCGTGTATAAAGTGTTTTATATGATAATGATAATTTGTTTATCTCAGTACTTAGAACATCACTTTGGCGTAACATCAAATAAGTAACAGGAAACGCACATGGTAGATTGAGATTCGCTGGGAGAATATGAAGGAAAGTAATTGATACACGAAAGGAGTGGCTCACACAACACTCATTAGACCTATTTTTGAGTTTCGACTCTTACCGAAGGGGAATTTAAACTTTGGCTGCCATCCACATAAACCTTGCTGTTTCTTAGACTGCCTGCCATTTTTATCGTTTTCCAATATTTTTTTTGTTAAGCTTGTAACTTTTTCTCCTGGATTTACATATTTGAACTTTTAGTTTTTTCCCTAATTTTTTATGAATGTTAGATTTAGCAATAAAAAATAACCAAACTCAAAACAGTTTTTATTTAGCATTCTAGTCCGCTATTCTACCAGCAGTAATTGAAAATTTACACCCCAAAACCATCATTATAAATTGTTACTCATTTTTTGGCATGGTACGAATATAGTTTTTTTTCGGTGTGTGATACCCCTCCGTCTTGGTCTCCCATCAGTGTTGTTTGGGCTGATGTTTCGTGGTTCTACATTCATCACAGAATCATTGTCTACATTTTGAAACTATAAAAAATAAACAAAATGTTTCATAGTTCAGAAAATGAAGAAACGTCAGAAAAGAACACAATAAATTGTTTCAACAAACTTTTACAAGATGAAAACGAGGAATATCCACTTGAAGTTTAACTCAATTCTTATTGTCAATATAATCATCTGCATCATCAATATCGTCATACCCACAGACATTTGAACAATTCACGGAAAATTTTGTCGTCCTAAGAAAATATCGAGCCTTGTTTTTAGTTTCTTTCCTACTGAACGAACAGCAGCCGCTAGTATCATGTGTCTTAGATAATGTGTGTCCTTCGCAGTATAATGAAGAGCGATAGAGCCCCTGAATAGACGTGAGTCCGTATCTGAAATCGGGAGACATTGTACCGCGGCGATAGATGGTTGACAGGATTGGAAGTTGAAGTGTTAATAGAAGAGGGGGAGAAGATCCAACAAAAGAGTGGGATAATTCAGTCGGCGCGGATACGTTACGCAGACGCTACAAACGAGGGTTTGTGCATCATCGAAAGTTTTGCTCTTGAAATTACGACAGAGTACGTCCTGCGAAGAGTCGGACAACATATTACTTCCTCCCAAATACCTCTTGCAAAATGATTACAACGAGAAAAATGAGAGGAATGACAGTTCGAACAGAGCTCTACCGAATCTTTCTACCTACGTGCCGTTATGAATGGATCAGGAAAGGAAGAAAATATAGCAGCCTGCACCACACAGAGTGGAGATTCAGTTGTCGATGCAAAAACTGCAATTCAAAGAAATACAGCATTTGAAAACTACTTGCTTGAAAATTTAACAACGTGTGTCGTTCAATTTATTTAACAACTGTGATAATACCTACGGTAGTAACTTCCAAAGTCATAAATGAGACAATAAGAAATCGATGTGTGAATTCACAGTTATCAATAATCCACATGGCACGTCGACTGTGAAGACAGACGTGAAAGCTAAGGCTATGAGAATGGTAAATGAAGCGAATGCTGAGCTTTTTTTATTTTATTTTTATTACCTACATTAACGGAATCGGTCTTTATCGTAGTTCGTTTTATGAGTACAGCGTCTTCCCTTTCTGCCTTCCCTCACTCCTCTTCCTGTCGTTTGTGTATTCTGCCTGTGGACTTACGAATGGTGTCGGATTTGCTGATGATTGCACGTTTGGTCAGCCAAGGCATGTGCACGAATACATGACTAAAATGTTGCCAGTCAGGTCCCAAGCATATCCACAGAGGCAGGCCCTCACACAAGCAGCTGAAAAGTATTCTGTGTTCAACGTTCAAGACCTATTTTTTTAAAATATTCATACAATTAAAACCACAGTGAAAATCCGATAAAACTTCGTTCAGATGTGTTGCGCAGTGTCCCTGACATGTGCGTCGATCGCGTCTCGTCGCACTTGTGTTTTGAACCCCCAGTGAGCACATAAAGATGCCCAGAACAACAGAGGTACTACCAGGTATGAAGTGCTTCCTGTCATTCGATTTCTTCATGCCGAAGGGCTCCATTTGATTTCGTGCAGCCTACAAAACGCATCGGGTCATGCATAACAGCGAAGTGCGTCTATAGCGCAGGAACTCTGACGTAGGATGTACAAGCGATCATGACGCAGGCAGTCGGCGAAGGAAACCAGTGTCAGCCGATGGTCTTATTCAGTGATGGATCAGAGAGTTCGAGAAAATCGTCTACTAAGGGCAATTCAGAACAAGCGGAGAGGAATGTTATCATCAGGCATTATCATTCTTCGTGACAATGCTCGGCCGCACACGGTAGTTGCTACAAAGACGCTCCTGCACCGTTGTCGATGCGAAGCTTTTGATCACCCATCATACATCTCGGACATGGCTCCCTGTGATTTTCATCTCTTTGTTCACATGAATCGCTAGCTATAAGGATAGAGTTCTGGTTCAGACAAAGAGTTGCAGACCAGCGTACAGAATTGGCAGAAAGCACAGGCGAGGAATTTGGAAAGTTGGTGCCACACTACGAATGTCTAGGTCGGAGCGGCGACTATGTGGAGAAGTAGCTGGTAGGTGTAACAAAATGTTGAAAATAAAACATTTTCGATTTCCGCTGTGGTTTGCATTTTGCGACCAATTGGACCTTGAAAAAAGCTGTTAAATTAGGAAACTGAAATATGAAAAATATAAACGCTTCTACTGCAACGTGATTTGGGAGCTTTCGCGTCAGCGCCCAACGAATCACCGACTTACGGTTGTAGCACATACTTAGATGTATCGAATGCCACTGTAGTACGGTGAGCTTCTCAAGCGTTTTCAAGAAATCGAGGTACAAATTTTTACGAGCTTCTTCAACAGCACACAATGGGGCCAGCAGTCGAACTGTGACTAAGGCGGCAAAGCAGAAATACGTACGCGCTATGTTCCTTCAGTCCTCAGTCTTTTCGTCAATCCTTACAAGTAATCATGTTTCTTCGGTAACGAACAGTAATAATAATAAATGATGAAACTTTCTCGAGCGTCCTGCGGCGTCAAGTCCGTAAATATCCACGAGCTTCGGTATTACTGCTCCTAAGCCATCGTCGCGTGCCTGCTGTCGTCCTTATATAGCTGCTTTTCGTCTGTGACGTCATTGGTGCCCGTTCCAACTCCATACAAGGTTATAATGTTATTAATCTTACCAACGTTCTCCTTCAGTTGTAGCTTCAAATACATTTGTCCATATAGTTAAGAAAAAATGTTACCCATCTTTTGCAAATGACTATTTACTTTTCAACTATTTTTACTTGGTATCCTCAGTGGTCTACCAAAAACAAGGAAATTATTTAAATTACACGTATGTTTTTAGGAAGAAATATATGGTATTTCTTTACAGCACATTTGCCTCTTCATGAGTCCATTTATTCTTCCGTATGCACTAGTTCCACAAAGTACAGGTTTCCAGTTGATAGTATGCCACACTTATTGACTTCACTACACATAACCTTTATTGCTGCACGTTGCACATGACCCGGCTCACTTGCTATACGGTTGTTGCGTGATCGTGGAGACTGCGGAGGATAAAAGTGGAATTGGGTGTTAGGGCGGGGATGGAGGGAGGGAGAACAGTGGGGGCAATCAGTACCTGTGTGTGTGTGTGTGTGTGTGTGTGTGTGTGTGTGTGTGTATTAATGCCTATTGTTAAACAGTTTTTATTTATGGTGTGTTGTGTCACTTTTGTCCTTCTGTTAGCGTTTTTTAACCTTTGAGCATATTTTCATTTTCCTTTATGCCCCTCTGTATGAAATATGTACCAGGATACATGTGAATCATACATTGAAAACTATTTGCAGAAATAATAGAAACACAAATATACCGTCTTATGCTGGCACAGATATTAAACGTCCCATGGGACGAGGTACAAAATATGTAAACATTTAACACATGCAGGTAAATAGTGGTTCACCAAAACATTCATTTCACTGTGGAAATGAATACAGAAGAAAGGGTACACTAGCCTGACCTCAGAGACGCAAAATCTAACAGCAGGGGACAGTGTTTCAGAAAACAAAGCAATATACGTGAAATCAGTCCACATACATTCTCAAACAATGGCACCCATTAGACATAAGGCAAACAGACTACGCAGAACAAGACCTAAACATGAATATCAGTATAACAAACAATGTGTACAATGGCTAGATAGTATACAAGCTTCACAACACCATTAAAGAAAACAGAAAATAGCAGAAATAAGAAGAATACAGATATATCAACGCATAGCAGTAACACACAATGCACACTCACACTTATTAGCTCATCCCACAACACTCACAAAAAATGACGATATGCTATGAGCTCACACACAAAATTAGTAAAGTGTTCGACAAATATAGAGTTGATATATACTTCAAGGCAAATAGTGCAGTGCAAAAGAAATTAAAAACCTTGACAGAAGAGAAAGATAAATACAATGGGTCAGAAATGTACCAATTAAAATTTACAGCCGTATTCTAAATATATGGGGATTAATGCAGAAAACTTTAATATTAGGTTCAAAGAACGTACCAGCGTACTGATGAATGCGTGTACACACTACACATACGCAGAACACCTAATAAAAGTGAAACGTGTCCATCGATTCGTTCCTTGCAATTTGATTTATTTGTTCACTTACTTCTTGTATTTGCTATGCTTTTACCGAGTCTGACATGGAAACTTTTACCTGGCAAGACTGCACTAAGCCTCTGGAGAAAATATGGACAAAACTATTTGTTATACTAGCGTTTCACTTATCTCAGTGGATACTCTTTTTTCTTCATCCTGTGTACCATGACTGTCTGCTGTTGGAAGATTGCGTAGGTGTTTGGAAAAAAGAGAAAAAAAACAACGTAGAAAACAAAGAACAGTATGGGCCCTGAAACGGATGAAAAAGCTAAGGCTGGAGCGAGGAGCTGTTTGAACATTTCAAAGTCAACGGATCTTCCCTCTCCACCTCTGTAAAGCTGAGGACTCAAGTTACTAGCGGGGGTTGTTTTCAGGCATTCCTGGATGGGCTCGGTAAGTGAACAGACGTTCTTTTCGGACCAGGCCTGTCTGGTCTTGGGAGGGAGGTATCTGAATGTCTTAATTTTCTGATTTGTCGTATTCAGTTCCTTTTACTTCAATATATTTCTTGCGTTTGTGACAGTAATTTGACGTGCTTAAGAAAATGTAGTGAGGAGATCTTTCATCATCACGCTAATCGATTATAACTGGGTTGTAGTTGATTATTGTCTGAGATCCATCATTGCAACTTCTATCAAATTAACGAATCTTACACGTGAAAAAGCATAGGGCGATTTCCTTTTGGTGGGCCGGCCGCGGTGGCGGTGCGGTTCTAGGCGCTCAGTCCGGAACCGCGTGACTGCTGCGGTCGCAGGTTCGAATCCTGCCTCGGGCATGGATGTGTGTGATGACGTTAGGTTAGTTAGGTTTAAGTAGTTCTAAGTTCTAGGGGACTGATGACCACAGATGTTAAGTCCCATAGTGCTCGGAGCCATTTGAACCTTTTGGTGGGTTGTCTGTGGTTCATTGTAAAGAGAGTCTGTGTTGGCGTTTGTTGGTGACTACCAGGCTACGAGTTATTGTCACAACGCAGTGCGTGGACCTCCCGATATCGGACAGAATAAGTACGAATATGATGGAAGAATTTCTGCGTAGCGGCGACTTTCCGGAATTTTGAGAGTTTCCTGGGATTCCAGATTTCTCTAGAGCACCGTTCCTCCCCCGCTCTGTAACAATTGTATTGCCGTTGTCAACAGTAAATGATAGACTGCCATGCTTTCCGTGTGTATCTTTGATAAATGTGAGGGATAGAGACCTCATTCCTTTATTATAAATGATTACGTCAGCCCCTTACTGATGCATGCATTGTCATCATTCTAAATTAATGTCTCACTAAATGTAAACCATATATGTTAGGCGGCTTCTTGACATTTGTTGTGAATTTTCTGATTTCTAATGGTAAGATGTGTTGAACCACTTGTCCATGCTCTATTTAAAGGAAATGGAAGGATTTCATTGAATATTACAGAGGTATTTCACTGTTTATGTAAAAACCAGAAAAACCCCGATTCTTTAAGACTCGAACTGCCATGTGTCAAACAGCTTCAGACGTCTGATTACTTCAAAAATGAGTTAACGTGTTACATATTTGACGTTAAGCATGAAAGCGAGAAAAAGTTTAGAAAAGGTTCGAAATTATGCTTAAGGTTTGTTGGAAGTTGCTAAGTCCTCTCATGACAAATTAACAGGATAATTTACGCTCCATTTTAGGCAAAATCAAGTTTTTTCTGAAGTTTTACTGCGTACCGTTTTAAGCAGAAGTTAGTTATTCACGCATGTAAATGTCTATGACGTTATATGTCCTGAAGTATCTGTCGTCAGTGGCATTCTTTAGCAGACACATTAAACGGCATATGTGAATACTGTCTGCAAACTGTGTTGCGAGTACACCCCGTAGCAAAGAAAAAATAAATTGGAACTTGCATGATTATGTTTTATTGCGGTGTTTACTACAGTGAAAATGTAGTAAGCGATAAACTCTTTTGCATCGTTTGATGGGGGTGTCAGCTAGAAGAAGTTTCGTAAGGGTTTTAAATTATGTGTAAAATTTTATAGAAGTGCTCTCTTTCTCAGATTCCGATGTATACAGTCCGAGAGTTTGGACAGCCACAGCTGACTCGACACAAAAACACAGTTTCTAGCTGCAGTACTAGTCTCACTCTGTTAAATTTTTAACGCAGACCATGACAACATTTCAGATTTTTAGATTCGGTCAGTAACCAAGCGAAACATTGAAAATGTTAGATTTTCAACCTGCAATTGGTGCTCAGTCCCTCGTAGCCGCTTAGTAATCTACATATTCCGAGTCGTCCCGAGTTTTTTCCCCACACTTCAAGTTGTCTGATAAGAAAGAGTAAGAGAGGCTACGTAATAAAATCCTTTCGGTGTCCAACAACGCCGAAGTACACCGCGCAACATAATGAGGGGGTCACTTTTTCGAAATCCCGTAATGTCTTCCACTGCGACTCAGAAGTTTCAATTTTGGCTCAAAGGAGCCTACAAACTTTCTCTGTAACGGTGGAAAAGCGTTTTGCCGTGCGACGTCACCTTGGGCTTGGCGACGCTTCGAACAGCAAGGTTTCGACCTATGCTGAAAAATGGCCAGAACTCGCAAGTTCATGTGAGCTGTAATGTGGGCTTACGATGTCACATTGCCACCAAATTTCATCACAATTCTGCCCAACACCATTGTGGACCTATCACGCATTTAAACTCTTCTTTGCAATAACCTCGGTGCAACCAGCGCACCTTTGTAGGGCGCTTTGAAAATTTTCCAATACAGAGACAGCTGTTCACTGAGTCCAAGGCTTGATGGGCAATCATTTCGACACCCTTTGGATTTAGAATGTGGCCTGCTGACGCCAGTTCAGCGACGTAGCGCTCATCAGCTGTAATGTATCGGAACGGTCGCTTGTCACACTGGCGCCTAGGATTCAATGAATGGCCGTTTCTGTACAGCGACGTTACACTGATATTTTTGTGATGCCAGCAGTGTCAAAGGTTACCAAGAACGTCTTTCTGTTACAAACTGCACTGCAAACTAAAGCTTCCGACTCTGCCCAAGGGGGTGATTTCAATGATGCCCTTTAAGCCACTCCTTGATGCCTTTTCATGCAGATTCTCTGTGGCGTTGTTTCCAAAATGTTTTCCTCTACCATCCATTAGAAAACCGTGTGGTTTCAATGCTGGGTGCCACGGTTCTGACCTACATCGCAGAGGTGTCAACAGAACGGATGAAATGTGAGGAGGACAGAGTGTGACGAACTCCCTACCGGGTCACACGTCCGCGGTGTTGTTCGAAAGAATTTTGATGAAATTTAGCGCCAATGTGACATTGTAAACCCACATTACACGTCACAGAAACTGAGTTCTGGCCTTTTTTTCGAATGGATCGACACGTTGCTGTTTGAAGCATCGCTGAGCCCGAGGGTGACGTCATAGGGCGACACGCTTTTGCACCTATGGTAAAAGTTGTAGGCTCCTTTGTGCCAAATTTCAAACTTCTGAATCGCAGTTGGGGACAGTTACGGGGTTTCGAGAATGTGATCCTTTAATGGTGTTGCGCATTATACATAATGTACAGTAGGTCTGAATGTTTTATGCGGACCGGTGGAGTCACATTCCAGCACCTGTTTGCTTATAAGGCATTGTTCCGTCGTGCGCAATCAGACTGACGATTCACTGGGCTGTGTTTCGTTGTTACTGCGACCTAATCACTAAGGTTAGAGGCAAGGAAAGTGACCTAGAGGAGCGGAAGAAAAGGAAGTCGAGGTAGAGGGGTAGGCTTTCAAAAGAAAATCACCACCACACTGGGATAAAAACGGATCAGCGGTGTTGAGACCTAAATCCAAATAATGAATGCTCACTTTCCAGGATTTAATTTCATGTAGGAGTGCGCAAAGAAAAGTGAAAATATCCTCAATGATAAAAAAAACAACATAACAGTGGGAGGGTAATACGAGGGCTGCTCGGAAAATAAGCTCCGACTGGTCGTGAAATGGAAACCACAGTAAAATCAAAAATTTTTTTTTGCAACAGTAATGGACTGGCCGAGCGGTTCTAGGCGCTTCAGTCTGGAACCGCGCGACCACTACGGTCGCAGGTTCGAATCCTGCCTCGCGCATGCATGTGTGTGTTGTCCTTAGATTTGTTAGGTTTAAGTAGTTCTAAGTTCTAGGGGACTGATGACCTCCGCTGTTAAGTCCCATAGTGCTCAGAGCCATTTGAACCATTTGAAACAGTAAGCAACACCTTCCAGCTACTTCTCTACACAGTCGTCTCTCCGACTGAAACATTTGTCTTGGCGTGGACCAATATTTCAACATTTCTTGATGCAATCATTTACCAATAGCCGTTTGATTTGTAGAAGTTTATTTTATTTTATGAACTTCTATTTGCTGCTACCAGTTTCGGCATTACATTGATGCCATCTTCAGGCGCCACTCGTCATAGTCGTAAAATCGCTATACACGGAAGGAGCCATATAACTGGATCCTGCCTGAAGATGGCATCAGTGTAATTCCGAAACTGGTAGCAGCACATAGAAGTTCATAAAATAAACTTCTACAAATCATACGGCTGTTGGTAAATTATTGCATCAAGAAGTTCATGCCAGCCGTCGCCCCACGATCCATAATGGATCAACGAAGATTAAATATTTGAACACTCTCATCATAGAAGGCTGCCGCCCGCGCTTTCTGTCAATTCTCTACACTCGTCTGCAGTTAGTTCTCTCTGCAGTTAGTTTTCTGCGCCAAACTGTTGTCTTCATAGCCAGCAATTCATGTGAATAGAGACGAAACTGAGGGAAGTCAATTATTGGGTGTTTGGTGGGTGATCAAAGGCTTACAGTCGAAAACGCTGTGGGAGCGTCTTCCTTGCCCCTGCAGAGTGCGGCCGAGAACAGCTGTGATGAAGGAAATGCATGACAGTTACGTTATGTGGGCTGCATCGCTTGAGGCGAAACTTCTCAGTGGGTACGCATACTTGGCGGGAGACACAATTTTCTAGGCATCTTTACGTGCTCAGTGTGCACTGAGAACTCAAAAGAGCGACTTAATGCGATCGACGAGCATACTAGAGACATTGAGCAACACATCTATGCAGAGCTTCATCGGGTTTTCACAGTGGTTTCCATTTCGCGGTAGATCGGATCTTACTTTCTTAATAGCACTCATATTCTCATTAAGTCACAACTTAACACAAATTAAAATATTTAAAACAAAAATATCTAATAAATAAGTAGGTTATCTACCGTAACACCCCACTCCACACTTAGCCTCCATAGTTCCCATGGTTCTGCAATCAGCCCTATAGCAACTGAGCCAATTCATGTGCAGTGTATGCCAAGAAAGGTTATATGTAATGAAATGCATAAATGTGACATACTATAAATTGTAAACCGGTGCTCTGTGCATCTAGCATGTACAGAAGGACCAATGGGCACATGAAAGTAAGTGGTCAATCATATCCACATAATTTGAGCTCTCTAATTTAAATGTGCTGTCGGGAAACTCTAACAAAAAGAAATCAATTATAATCTAATTTTTTATTTAGTTTACAGAATAATAATGACACCTACTCTGCCGGCCGCTGTGGCCGAGCGGTCCTAGGCGCTTCAGTCCAGAACCGCTCTGCTGCTACGATCGCAGGTTCGAATCCTGCCTAGGGCATGGATGTGTGTGATGTCGTTAGGTTTAAGCAGTTCTAAGTCTACGGAACTGATGACCTCTGATGTTAAGTCCCATAGTGCTTAGAGCCAGCAACACCTACTCTGAGTGGAATAAACATGTTTGGTTAAAAACGAAATAAACACTCAGTTGCAAAATATGGATTGCATTTGGTCTTATCTATATGATGTGCCATGAAATTAAATTTTCGTGGCACGGTTATAGTCTCGCCCTCCCAGGTGGTTCCGACAGCGTGAACCGCATGCCCAAGTCTCGCTCGTAGACGCTGATGTTGGCGTTCCGAGGAAGGCAACACCACGGCAAGGCTTGCTGTGGTGGTGCGATGCTGTGGTTGACAGACTGGTGGTACGACGTGAAAGCAGCGACATCCTAAAGAAAACGTCGGGTTCCGTGCATAGCAGTGGTAGACAAGAGCAGTACTAGGAAATGCAGAGTGTACCGCGTGGTCCTGTTTACCAACTGAAGTCGAACACACTGAGTATTAGCCACCATCTGCGGCGACTGTGCAGATGGCTGGAGGTCGGCTACGACCAGTCCATAGCAGCTGGAGATGATGTCTGGCGCAACCGAGGTGTGCTAAGAAGGCGTTTCGCTCGTTCACATTCACTCGAGCCCACCGCGCTCCGGCATAGCTTGCCCGTGTACGAGCGCTCGAAGCACGCAGACTGAGATCGAACGAGGCACAATGAGGAGGGCTGCCGTTGCGGCCGTTTTAGCAGCAGCTCTGTGTGTCTGTAGGTTGGGGTCGCTCCTGACGCAATACCACCAACTGATGGAACTAACTCGGATCACTTTGTTATGCTGTAGACGTTCACTCATGCTCATAAATTAAGGATAATTGCAGAATGTGGTGCCACACAATGTGACACTATGCAAAACTGGCGCCAATAGCATAGGCACATAGGGAACATACACGACACCGATCTGTAAGTCCACGGTATTGGTGATAAGTTGAGAAAACCGTCCCGAAACACATGTGCTACAAACAGTCACTGTTTCCTGCTCATGTACCCCGACATCAATATCGGATACGATCACCATGCACACGTACACAGGCTGCACAACGGGTTGGCAAACTCTGGATCAGGTCGTCGAGCAGCTGGTGGGGTATAGCCTCCCATTATTACACCAGTGCCTGTCGGAGCTCCTGAAGTGTCGTAGGGGTTTGAAGACGTGCAGCGATACGTCGACCGAGAGCATCCCAGACGTGCTCGATGGGGTTTAGGTCTGGAGAACAGGCCTGATATCTTCTGTTTCAAGGTACTCCTCCACGATGGCAGCTCGGTGGGGCCGTGCGTTATCGCCCGTCAGGAGGAAAGTGAGACCCACTGCATCCCTGAAGAGGAGGACATACTGGTGCAAAATGATGTCCGGATACACTTGACCTGTTACAGTTCCTCTGTCAAAGACATGCAGGGGTGTACGTGCACCAATCATAATCCCACCCCTCGCCATCGAACCACGACCTCCTTTCAAGGACATTAAGGGGTTGGTATCTGGTTCCTGGTTCACACCAGATGAAAACCCAGCGAGAATCACTGTTCAGACTATACCTGGACTCTTCCTTGAACATAACCTGGGACCACTGTTCCAATGACCATATACTGTGTTCTTGAGACCAGGCTTTACGGGCTCTCCTGTGACCAGGGGTCAGTGGAATGCACCCTGAAGGTCTCCGGGCGAATAAACCATGTCTGTTCAGTCGTCTTTAGACTGTGTGTCTGGAGAAAACTGTTCCAGTGGCTGCGGTAAGGTCCCGAGCAAGGCTAACTGCAGTACTCCGTGGCCGTCTGCGGGCACTGGTGGTGAGATGTCAGTCTTCTCGTGGTGTTGTACACTGTGGACGTCCCGTACTGTAGCGCCTGGAGACGTTTCCTTTCTCCTGGAATCGTTGGCATAATCTTGAGATCACACTTGGTGGCACACGGAGGGTCCGTGCTACGACCTGCTGTGTTTGACCAGCCTCCAGTCGTCCTAGTATTCTACCCCTCATAACGTCATCAGTATGTGTTCCTTGTGCCATTTTCAACACACAGTCACCATTAGCACGTCTGAAAACGTCTGCAAACCTGCACCGTACTCTGACGTGCACCAACACACCTCTGCGTATGTGGACTCCTGCCAGCGCCACCGTGCGACGACCGCAGGTCGAATGCACCGCATGATCATACCCCGAGATGATTTAAACCCACAAACGGCCCACCAGAGCGTTGTTTCACCATTTATCAGCATTATCCTTAATTCATGACCATGAATGTATATTCCCTCAGTGACAGTGTCTAACAGCGACATCGTTATGGACCATAAGAGAAAATAGCGCCCTTTATGTAATAGTGGAAATATGGAAATTTATGTAATAACGGAAATTTGGAAACAATTTCGGGTTTCACAAGAAAACTATGTGACTACCAATTTTGTCGGTCTCATAATGAAAAATTACGTTGCGTTTTTCATAACACTACCTGTTTTACTGTTTCAGTGTACATGTAAGTATGCGAACTTGACCACCTAACAAGTTAGAAATCTAACAAGAACAAAACTACCTCCAAACTATTCCCTCTTGGCTTAATTACAATGAATGACTCGTTTCGGATCAAGTCTCCTTCGTCCGTCCGAGATAACGTTCCAAACAGCACTAAAATTTCTTTCGCTATTCACGTTTCAGGCTTGAACACAAAACACTCTTCTCGCTAAACTTGATGGTTTGGAAAAGAGACTACGGTTATACTTTCACCTCTCAAGTGGATCTTCGTCGTCACAACTAACCATTCGGATTAAATACAAGTCAGCTTCATCGGCAGATTGAGTAGAGCACTGTACAGTACAAGATGAACGTGGGATTCATAATGACGGATTCACCGTTTTGAATCCCACGTTCAAGGCTCTCTTTTAAACTCTGTGGAACACTTACACTTTCTAACATGCTCTTGAGGCCACTGAACATACATTTGTTGCGTAGATAATATTACAGCATAGTAAATGTATTGGCTTACATTTGGCTTTAAGAGGCAAGCAAATTAAAGTAGGTGATTAGACGAGTAATTCGAGGTACGAAACGTTCACTAACGTTCCGCGTAATTCATACATTTCTGTTCTAAATATTTACCAGTTACAGTTAAACTGCATTACCAGTATCGTATTTTCTGTTTTATAGATAGTACATGCACTTAAGTTTAGCTAAATATGATTGCATTCGTGAACAGTTACGGAATAATGTCAAAATGGAACAATGTTAGCACAAGAGGGAATCGCATTAGCACTCAAAGTGTATTACTGATCCCAGTTTTATTAGTTATTTCAAAAGCTCTAAAAGAAATCTGTCAGATGTTATTTACAGATTGAAAAAAAAACTGAAAAAACGACGAACTGTTTAGTAAATCTAAGAATAAAAATTACACAAGCTGCCAAGTTATTAAAAGAGTATTGTGGGGAGGGGGGGGGGGGGTTAGGTCAGCTAATCACAGTAATATCGAATTGATTGAAAACGCAAAAAACAGTGATTCCTCACTATTGGCTAATACTTTTAACCGATACTTCTCAAACACAGCCGAGCAATTGATAAATACACATCACGTCAAGCAGCCAGACTATAAGAGAGTAATATACACAAAAATTCATGCAAAGACGTTTTTTATGAATCCAGTTGACACTTGCGGAACTATTTAAATTATAAAGGTTTCATCGAATAAGTATTCAGCAGGTGCTGAATTACCAGATGTTATCATGGCAAGTACAACATTTGTAACTGAACCACTAGTAGACGTCGTAATTCAGCATTTGAGAAAAATGTATTTCCCAATGCTTTGAAAAGTGCAACGGTAGCCTACACTTCAGAAGAAGGGTGCCAAAAATGAAATTTCTAATTACGACCATTATCAGCATTACCGTTTTCAGAAAACTAAACTCTTCCTTAGCAGATTAATTGCCTGCCTAAGTAAAAAAAAAACTAATTTTTAATGACTCACAGTATGGGTTCAGAGCAGGAAAGTCAACACACACAGCCATATTAATTTTTTTAAATGAAATACTTACAGCAGTGGGTGAAAGACAACTTATCTTGTACATTTCTCGACCTTAGTAAAGCCTCAGTGATCTAATTGATCATCCAGTCTTATAAATGGAAACATTCATACCTACATAATTGTCAACAAATTACTGAAATAAAGCACACCGACACTGAAACATACAGAACTTTCAATTTTTACAGCAATGTACAAAATATCATTTAAAACTAACAGACTCATCATTAGGTCTAATAAAACTGTTGCAGTTAACTTTTAATTTCTACACTGTACAAAATGTCCTACACCTAATGTTGATATAAACGGACGAAGGTCTCTGACACACATATCTACGCACCTTTTTGATTACTGTAGGTTTCAATGAAACTGACAAAGCGTCAGAATTTATACAACGTGTTCTGCAGACATGTGCTTTGAGATGCATGGTGGTGGATCTGTAAGACCGGGGAGCAAAACACTTGCCACAATACATGTAGCCAGCATTCTTATCACTCACTAATGAAAATTTCTTCCAAACATTGTTACAATTGACGTCTTTTGCATACAGGATATATTATTTTGAATCGAATTTAGCTTTCACACTCTCTCTCATCTCACCTTCACGCAACGTTATCCTACAGTGGGCGACTGAGCGACGTTCGGGTGACTATTGTAGACGGCAGGACAATGCGAGCGTGCAGCGTCATGGAAGTCGAGGGCGGCTGCTCCCTCAGTCCAAACGGCTGTATTGACATTTACTGGACTTTCGCGAGCAATTCAATCGAGAATAAACTTCAGATGTAGACCTCTGTGCTGTACAGAGTGGAAAAGGAGGAACGATTCTGAACTGGTGCTGGGGGTCATCATTGGCAGTAGCGGTCTAGCCTTGAGTTCAGTGCCAGTCTGGCATGGTGTCTCGGCCTTACTTGTTCTTGCTATCTGTGTAACTGGACAGGGGGTGGACCGCAGTAGTCATCCAAGGGAGCTACGGTGGGTCAGTGGGCTTATGCCAGCGGAACAAGACGGACCCTGGGGAAGCGAACAGTGCCATGCAGTTGGACAGATCTGTGAAGGCAGCAGGGTACTGGGACTGCAACGGTCAACACAGGGTATGACCAACAGTATAGCAGATCGTGTTTCCTCCGTACTTCCAGAAGATATCTGGGAGCCAATGAGGAATTGTTGAAGAGTGTTTCCATTATGACAATTCTAAATCAGGGCATGAGAGTTATGTATGCTCATGAGGGGGTCCACAAATATATGTTTGCCGGCATTAGTGTGTGACAAGGATTTTAACCGTCAAGATGCCATGGATCCGAGCTGCACCTGTATCGTTAGAGAAGTGATTAAAAGCAATTCGAGTGAGTATGAACGTCAGATGAAGACGCAATACAGAGTGCAAAATGCAGCATGATTCTAAACCGGCGGCTTGGGTCACCGTGGGCAGTGGCGGAGAAGCTTTGAGCTAAGTGGCAGACAGGCATGGTGTCTCGGCTGTACTTGCCCTTGTTATCAGTGTAGGGGAGTACCACAATAATCAGCCAAGGAAGCTACAGTGGGGCAGTGGGTTTATGCTGGTGAAACGAGACGGACTCTTGAAAAGGACCACTAAGAGGCATGGTAAAGCTGTGGTGAGCTACGGTTGTATTATAACTGTAAATGAATCAGAAAGACGCAGTGAGCTTTGTAATTGCTTGATTGTATTTAGCTTGTAGTATCAGTGTAGATTGTATTATTCATATGTGGCCTGTTTGATGTGTGGTTAATGTGTTGGTCGTAGCTGAGTGTTGTATTTTCTGATAAGGAAGCACTGTTGTGCGGTATAATTTCCTGTGTTTCTTGTAAAATTAGTTTCTGTAGTCAAAAGCAACATTTATTATGAATGATAATAATACTTGTATCTTAAGTGAAATAGTATTGGGTGTTCTTAGCGCCTCTTTAAAAGCTTATCATATTGTATAACTTTACTTTTTTTTAAAAAAAAAGAGTTTCATTTGAGGTTAATTGGTTTTAAGATCAGGAGCAAGTGTTTGCCACGTATGGACCCTGGCATTTACATTGCTGTTAATAAAACAAATAATTTGGTTGGAAGGATATACTTAGACAATCCCCAGATAAATACTGCTGTGCCACAATTTGGTAACAGAGGATGGCTAAGTGTTGTGTCAGTGTTGTGACTGGGATGGGATTAGGATAGAGCTATTGTGGATTTTGTGTCTTGCACTCCTTATTGTCATGTCACAGCTGGATACATAAAGATGAGGTGACCATTAGAGGTAACACATTTGCAAGCACAGTGCCAAGTTGATCCTGTAGCTTCATCAAGTGATGGGGGAGTCGTTACTGTTGAAGGGAGGCGCCTTCTCATACACAGTTACAGAGCTTGCAGGCTAGGCTGACTCGTAATGTGGATCAGATGAATGATTTGATTCTTTTAACTACGTTAGTTATTAAAGATAGTGTAGATGGACTGCAAAGCAGGGCAGTGGGGGTTGATTAATAAGCAAGCTGCACCATTACAGGGCGGTAGATGGAATTTGGATTTTGTACAGGGAAGGATACTGATCAGGAGGGAGAAGCAGAGTCCACAGTTTGAAACTATTGGAGTGTTTCCAGTTCAGGGCCACAGATAACAAATAGTGCTGGACAAGATCCCACTTGCAACAAAATTGAGAACTGTTATAAATTGTGTCATGGCGGCAGGCTTGACTCTCATGTCTTGTCGTGTTTGATACGTGTTATTTTTTCCTATTGTTAATATTTCACTGGCACTTACTCCCTCGTTTGTCGCTGGGAGGCGGCCGATTTTTGAGGCTGATTTTGTTCCGTGAAGTTGAAATTTTGCATCAAGGTTGTATTCCCACCTACCCAGCTGCTTCTGGCAGTGCAGCTCAGGCGATGGTGTTGGCGGAGACAACACCATGGAGAGACCGACAGTGGTGGTGCGACAGTAGTTGACAGTCTAGCGATAAGCTATCAAGACAGCAATATCTGGAAGACAGCTCTGGGTGCTGTTTACCTCCCTGGGTCTCTGGCTCTGGGAGTCAGCTGCCGAAGAGCAGAGCTCGAGCAGATGGCTGGAAATTGACTGCGGGCAGTTGGCAGCATCTGGACTTGAAGTCTGCAATGGAAGGTAGTAGCGACAACATGAGCCAGCGCTGGCAGACGCCGTGGTCGACGACGGACAAGCTTTTTGTTCAGCACCTGACTGGCATGATGCATCAGCCGCAGTTGTCCTTCCTATTGGTATTGCTAACCAAAAGATGGACAGCGGTCGTCATCAAACGATACTGCAGTGGGTCAGTGGGTTTATGTCAGTGAAACGAGATGAATCCTGGAGAAGGTGACAGTGCTGTGGAGCAGGGCAGACTTAGAGGTAGCAGAGCAGTGGGACTGCAAGTCAGTGTGGGGTGCGACCAGCAGTAACGTGGACATCATTTGGTTGGTGAGGCAGACAGTACTTCCGTTGTACACCCAGATGTTTCCGTTGTACACTCAGAAGATACAACAGGTGGGAACCAGTGAGGAATTGTGGAAGAGAGTTTCATTACGACGATTCTAAAGCAAGGGGTAAGAGTGACTTGTGCCACTGAGTGTGCCCACAACAGCGTGTGTGCATGCATTAGAGTGTCAAGTATTTGAATCACCAAGAAACACTGGGGCCATGATACATCGGTATTAGTAGAGTAATGCTTCAGTAGTGGTACTTGAATTCAAAAGGCATGCTGTGCTCTGATTATAATTATGTCACACAGCTAAGTTTTGTAAGTCTATCACAAGTTTAAACTTGCTTGTATGTTAACTTATTGCGTCAGAGTAGATTGTGTTGTTAATATGTGTGGTCTGTCTGGTGTGTATTTGAGGTCTTGGTTGTAGATTGATGTTGTACTTTTGGAAGAGCTACCGTTTTTGTGCTGCTTGTAAAGTTTGTTTGTATGGGACAAAGCCACATCTCTTATGAATGGTAATAATACATTTATCTTACGTCCATCATAGCGCTCCCTTTTATTTTGCTGCTGCGGGGCGGGTTTTTGTTTTCCTTTTAAAGAAATTATTGTTTCATTTGAGTGTAATTGATTTGATGATGGAGCACGAGTGTCATTTATATATGTACTTGGGCATTTTAAGTTCTTGTTAATAAAACAAAGCATTTAGTCAGAAGCCCACTCTTACACAACCCCAACCTAACACGACTTCCACCGAAATGATGCACTACAAAGACAAATAAAATTAATGTAAAGTAAGGCTTTCGTCGTGCACGCGCTCACCCGCTTCTACCATCTGATGGCTGAATCCCAAACTATGCCTAGTTGTAATCCATCGCCATTATTGATGTTAGGTTACCTGCATCTCCCGAATGTGTCAATGCCGGATGTAGAGGAAGATACATAGGAAATCCATTTTAGAAGAATTTGGGTTAGTTTCATGAAATTATCTTTACCTAATGCAAATATTTTTTCTGTGGGTCTAAGAGTATGGAATTTACTTACAGCAATGTAAAAATATCTATGATCGGCTTTTATCCTCAGTGAAGTTAGTTTCCTTGACTTCCTACAGTTTATGGAAGCAACAGGAAAGTTGTGGAGGTTCTTACAGGAAACTGCTCCCTTGAAGCAGTCATTGTAAAAGATAAAGACCTCTTTCGGTTTATTCGAGCTTCATGAAAAGAAAACAGAAACAAGCGCCCACTACAACGACAGCTATAAGTGCTACTATTTTTATCAAAATTGATTTCCTATGAATCAGTGATAAACATCTGTTATCATCGACAGGGTATGAGTGATGAGCTTGTAAAACGGCTGCAGAGATATTATATTGGATATTGCATCTACTCGCTTCAGTGAGTACGGAATTTGCCCGGAGACTAATAGTTCCTTGTTTGCTTATACTTACTATTTCTTTTTACAAAGCACAGTCCCCAAACAAATGTTATGGGACACTTTGACTACTGCAAAATGATCGATATTTAAAAGAGACTAATGTATCATATTAGTATCAGTACGAACAAAGACAGAACATGAGATGATTATGCACTGGTATCAAGTGTACCGAATGCAGTTTGTCATGAAATCTCAAGACTATTTCGTCATTCATTGCGAAATTAACAAGAATTTCCCTCCCTCCAACATCCTGCCCGCCACTGTAAATTAGGTAGTAAACAAGTTCTTTTCAATGGTGACAAGGTTAGCTTTGAAATGTGAGTTTTTTGCTACAGTTCAAGGCATCTACTATACCGATGTCTAAGACCATCTCGGAAATTTTCATGACTATAATGAAATCCCAGGCAGGTGAATCTGGTGAATCTGATGAACTCTTATCTTACCTTTCAGTGGAAAACAAAACACTATGCTGACAGTTATTCTTTACAAAATATGGACTGTATGCACAACGAGATTTTCACTCTGCAGCGGAATGTGCGGTGATATGAAACTTCCTGGCAGATTAAAACTGTGTACCGGATCGAGACTCGAACTCGGGGCCTTTGCCTTTCTCGGGCAAGTGCTCCACCATCAGAGCTACCCAACCACGACCCACGACATGTCCTCACAGCTTCAGTTCTGCCGGGTCCCGAGTTAGAGTCTCTGTCCGGCACACAGTTTTAATCTGCCAGGAAGTTTCGTGGACTGTATATTTGTTTCTCAACATGCTACATTGCGGAGATGTATGCAGTGAAAGTGTAGGAAAGATAACATTCTGGAGACGGGCCCGCGTACTCGCCTATGTCTATGTATGTGTGTGTTTATTTGCTTCGTCGACCCTAGTATAGGAACCAAGACAGCTCGGAACGTCATGTGCCCCAAAACCACTCCTCTTCTTCGACACGTATTCGTTGTGTACCTGTAGGAAGTGCTACGGAAAGGCTTAGAATTTTGTTCAGGTTTGACTTCAAGCAATCAGCGACAGTAATACAAAGCAATAACAGAACTGCGCACAGGCTCACAGCTGTTGCATCTGCCATCCCGACTGTAACGGAGACAGTGGCTTGCACAGAGCGCACGAGTTACATGTACGCGTGAGTTTCCACAGTTTTAAGTGCTCTTAGCATCTTCGTGCAACAGCCGCTTGCATCTAGTGTGCACTGCAAATTGCGCAGTTGGAAATGCGCCTTGTGTGGGCGATTAATATTCTGTCCGATGTACTTACTGCTAAAGAAATTAAGATGTCACTTACTGATGGCCGTGTGCACCCGCCTATGTATCAGCAGGACTGGCTCCCTGCCGCAGGAGGTGGGACAGAGTCCTCATCGGAGGGCAGCCAGCAGCCGGCAGCCAGCAGGAGCAGGCTAGGCGTCACGCAGCGCAGAGCTACCAGCGGCTGCCCGCCGGCCACCGGCCACCCAGGCGAGAAAACGAACACGAATCGCCCCGCGGGGGAGAGACAGTCCCCTCATTACTCCCCGCGGGCCCCAAATGACTGCTGTCGCTGCGGCGCCCTTTATTAATTCCGGCTATCCGTCCCAGGCGGCGCGGCCGGCCACCGCCAATCGCTCCACGGGTACAGTCCGCGCCCCGTCTTCCCACGGCCTCACCGCCACAGCACCTGCAAAGCTTCTGTTTATCACACTGTGCTCGCGTTGCAAAGGGCTCGACGCCTTAATCTGACCACTTACTCAGCATTAGGTGGCTGACATATATTTTTCAGCTCTGATCGACATAGCAGAACCTTTCTTTACACAGATGTAGCAACTGTGGGTTCAGCGTGGGAGTCAGAACAATGAAATTTGACTCTGCCAGATTGCAGTAGCTAGCTATTTTGGAAAATAAAGTATTTTTTATTCACAGATATCTTGACCGAATTTAACGGATTTTGTAAAGTTAAGCTGTTTCGTCTCCAGTGACTCATCATCAGCACGTTAGTCACTCTTCAAGTTCAGGAAGACCTTCGGGGTTTGATAAAGACCGTTTGAACGCATTAATACACAATGATCCGCGTCAGTGTACTCTAGAACCGGCAAATGTGATGAACTGTGATCATTCCACCATCGTGCGACATTTGTATGCAATGGGGAAGGTTCAAACATCTGGCGTATGGGTACCATATGTTCTCAGCAAAATCACAAAAATCAGCAGGAGGCCGTATGTGCATCTCCGCTTGCTCGTCATAAACTGGCTCTTGATTAACCGCGACCATTCCCATCCTGTATCGATACTGGTGGCGAGAAATGATGCCTCTATGCTAACTTACGGGAAAGAAATTAGTGGTTGAGCCCAAACGAAGCACAAATTCCCCGTACAAAGACCTGCACGCATACACAAAAGATCTAACATCACGACAAAGTAGTTATGTTCACAAAACCATGGCAGAAAGCCAGGAAGCCATTACGATAGTTCAAGTAAACGTGCCAAACACCACAATGTTTAAATTAATGGATGAGATAGTTGATTGGATTGTTCGGGGGAAGAGACCAAACAGCGAGGTTATCGGTCTCATCGGATTAGGGAAGGACGAGGAAGGAAGTCAGCCGTGCCCTTTCAAAGGAACCATCCCGGCATTTGCCTGGAGTGATTTAGGGAAATCACGGAAAACCTAAATCAGGATGGCCGGACGCGGGATTGAACCGTCGTCCTCCCGAATGCGAGTCCAGATGAGATAGTCGAACTGCACCCGAACTTGTGATTATCAAGCCTTATTATTACAGTGTTCCTTTTCTTTTCTAATTGTCAAGGGATATTTTACTCTGTATTTGCCTATGGAAAACACGTCAGGTAAGGAAAAAGTGTGAACTATCAACCTCATAACCATACAATAATTCCTGTGCTTTGCACTGCCATAAAACTTTTCGATCATAGGCAACAATGTGATGTTGAGCAGTTATAGTGTCCCTCACACCATACTGCAAACATTACAATTAAAGAAAGAAAAATACTTCTGAAAATTATTAAATAATTGCAGTTAGGGTTATGTAATTCTGTTTGACTGAAACTAAAATACTGATAATAAAAAATACTAATTTTGAATACACTTAAATCTATGTCAGAATAAAAGTATAAAATTGAAAGCATCTAAAATTAAACAGTTCTTTGAGGAGAAACGTAATTCTGGATGACTGAAACTAAATTATTCATTATGAAAAGTGCTAATTCTGAAAACATGTCAGTCTGTGCCGTGTATTAAAGAAAATAGAATCGAATTAATCTGAAATTAAAGAATTAAAGGAAATGCATTAAAACATGCACAGAGCTATCCTTGGACATTCCTTGGCATTTTTAACTGTTTGAAGAAATGGTTACACACTTCGCTATAGACAGAGTTGCAGTGGAAATTCGGTTACAAGCAAAAGCTATAAAAGACAAAAAAGATAGTATATGTTGAGTTCTGTCTTCTCACCAATAAATTAACGACAAAATTACACAACTATCAGTAACATTTTGCAAAACCATTTCTGCAAAAAATGAAGTGATGTGCTATAAAATGTAATTGTTGACTAGTTGAAGAAAAATGGACCAATTATTCGGTTTGTACATGATTCCACACCACACATTCACTTTTGGACTATCCCGGTGAAGCTCCCTAGTCTCATGGGGATGTTCAGATCCCCAGATTCTCACACTGTATGTCTGTTTAACGTCCGAGAAACATGAAAAGTTATCTCGTCACTGATACAAACTCGCCTGATGAACCCTTCATCCTCCGAAAGGCGTTCTAACATACTGAGTGCAAACTCTGTCCGTTTTTGCTTGTCATTTGGCTCAAGTGTATGTAACAGTTGCACTTTGCAAGCGTACAACCGTAAGTTCTTGTGGAGGACCTTATGCACAGTTGAACATGGTAGTTGCAACTGTATGGCAGCAGTGCGAATGGACTCCGTGGGTGAACGAGTGAAGACGTTTAAAACGCAATCGATGTTTTCCTAGGATGTTCTCGGTCGCCCGCTCCTCCCTTTTCCAAAACTGTCCCTGTCTCCATAAATTTTTTGTGCCATGCACGGACTGAAGGGCGCGATGGTGGATCTTTTCCATACTTCGTTCTGAAGTTTCGTTGAGTCTGAACATCCGATTTTGTCTCAATAAACCAGGACACCATTTGATAGAGGTTCAGTTCCTTCCATCAACAGAGTATCTGAACCACAAAATTTTAGTATATAAAAAACCTTAGTAAGCAGTGATTACAATAAAAGAAATTTTGTGAAAATATTTCAACAACTACCGTTGTAATAAAATTTTGAAGTTGTAAAGGAACTTTATGGACACCCATTTCATCTTAATCGGTTTCCTCTTCTCTTTCTATAACATTGTCCTAAAGTTTATTTCTCCTGTACGCTGAGGTCATAAAAGTCGTGGGATGCTACGCAATATCGTGCAGGACCTCCTTTTGCTAGGCATAGAGCAGCAGCTCGGGGTAACATGGAACCAACAAGTCGTTGGAAGTCCCCTGCAGAAACACTGACTCGCGTGCCTCTAGCGTCCATAACTCTGAAAGTGATGCCGATGCAGAATTTTGTGCACGAACTTATCTCTCGACTATGTCGCATAAACGTTCGATGGGTGGCCAGATCATTAACTCGAAATGTCCAGAATGTTCTTAAAAACCAATCACGAACAATTGTTGTCCAGTGACACGATGCATTGTGATTCATCAAAATTCCATCGTTGTCTGAGAACATGAAGTACATGAATGGCTGCAAATGGTCTCCAAGTACCTGAACATAACCGTTTCCATTCAATAATCCGTTCATTTGTATCAGAGGACCCAGTCAATTCCACGTAAGCTCAGCCCACACCATTATGAAGCCACCGCCAGCGTGCAAAGTGCCTTGTTGACAACTTGGGTCCATGGCTTCGTGGCGTGCGCCACACTGGAACTCTACTGTCAGCTCTTACTAACTGATATCGAGACTCATCTGACCGATCCACGACTTTCCAATAGTCTAGGTTCCAACTGATATGGTCACGAGCCCAGGAGAGGCGCTCCAGACGATGTCTAGCTGTTAGCAAAGGCACTAGCGTCGGTCGTCTGCTCCCATAGCCCATTAACGCCAAATTTCGCTGCACTGTTCTACCGGAAAAGTTCATCGTATGTTCCACGTTGATTTCTGCGATTGTTTCAGGCACTGTTTCTTGTCTGTTAGCAATGACAACTCTATGCAGACGCTGCCTGCTTTTTGTTGTTAACTGAAGACCGACGGCCACTCCGTTGTCTGTGGTGAGAGGTAAAGCCTAAAATTTGGTATTCTCGGCACACTCTTGGCACTGTGGATCTCGGAGTACTGAATTCCCTAACCATTTCCGAAATGGAATGTCCTATGCGTCTAGCTCCAACTATCATCCTCGTTCAAAGTTTGTCAGTACCAGTGGTGTGGCCAAAATCACTTTGGAAACCTGTTCGCATGAACCATCTGAACACAAATGGCAGGTTCCGCCTATGCACTTGACTTTTATACCTTGTGTATGCGTTACTGCTGCTATCTGTATACAGGGTGGTCCATTGATAGTGACGGGCCAAATATCTCACGAAATAAGCGTCAAACGAAAAAACTACAAAGAACGAAACGTGTCTAGCTTGAAGGGGGAAACCAGATGGTGCTGATTGGCCCGCTAGATGGCGCTGCCATGGGTCAAACGGATATCAGCTGCGTTTTTTTAAAATACGAACCCCCATTTTTATAACATGTTCGTGTAGTACGTAAAGAAATATGAATGTTTTAACTGGACCTCTTTTTTCGATTTGTGATAGATGGCACTGTAATAACACAAATGTATAAGTACGTGGTATCACGTAACATTCCGTCAGTGCGGACGGTATTTGCTTCGTGATACATTCCCCGTGTTAAAATGGACCGTTTACCAATTGTGGAAAAGGTCGAAATCGTGTTGATGTACGACTATTGTGATCAAAATGCCCAACGGGCGTGTGCTATGTATGCTGCTCGGTATCCTGGACGAAATCATCCAAGTGTCCGGACCGTTCGCCGAATAGTTACATTATTTAAGGAAACAGGAACTGTTCAGCCACATGTGAAACGTCAACCACGACCTGCAACAAATGATGATGCCCAAGTAGGTGTTTTAGCTGCTGTCGCGGCTAATCCGCACATCAGTAGTAGACAAATTGCGCGAGAATCGGGAATCTCAAAAATGTCGGTGTTGAGAATGCTACATCAACATCGATTGCACCCGTACCATATTTCTATACACCAGGACTTTGAACATCGTGTGCGGTTGTGCCACTAAGCACAAGAGAAATTGCGGGGCGATGACAGATTTTTTGCACTCGTTCTATTTAGCGACGAAGCGTCATTCACCAACAGTGGTAACGTAAACCGGAATAATAAGCACTATTGGGCAACGGAAAAACCACGATGGCTGCGACAAGTGGAACATCAGCAACCTTGGCGGGTTAATGAATGGTGCGGCATTATGGGAGGAAAGATAATTGCCCCCATTTTATCGATGGCAATATAAATGGTGCAATGTATGCTGATTTCTTACGTAATGTTCTACCGATGTTACTACAAGATGTTTCACTGCACGACAGAATGGCGATGTACTTCCAACATGATGGATGTCCGGCACATAGCTCGCGTGCGGTTGAAGCGGTACTGAATAGCATATTTCATGGCAGGTGGTTTGGTCGTCGAAGCACCATACCATGGCCCGCACGTTCACCGGATCAGACGTCCCCGGATTTCTTTCTGTGGGGAAAGTTGAATGATATTTGCTGTCGTGATCCATCGACAATACCTTACAACATGCGTCAGCGCACTGTCAATGCATGTGCGAACATTACGGAGGGCGAACTAGTCGCTGTTGAGAGGAATGTCGTTACACGTATTGCCAAATGCATTGAGGTTGACGGATATCATATTGAGCATTTATTGCATTAATGCGGTATTTACAAGTAATCAAGCTGTAACAGCGTGACTTCTCAGAAATGGTAAGTTCACAAAAGTACATTTATCACATTGGAACAACCGAAATAAAATGTTCAAACGTACGTACGTTCTGTATTTTAATTTTAAAAAAACCTACCTGTTACCAACTGTTCGTCTAAAATTGTGAGCCATGTGTTTGTGACTATTACAGCGCCATCTATCGCAATGTGAAAAAAGTGGTCCAACTAAAACATTCATATTTGTTTACGTACTGCACGAATATGTAAAAACGCAGTTGATATCCGTTTGACCTATGGCAGCGTCATCTAGCGTGGAAACCATAGCGCCATCTGGTTTCCCCCTTCAAGCTAGGCAAGTTCCGTTCTTTGTAGTTTTTTCGTTTGATGCTTTTTTCGTGAGATATTTGGCCTGGTCACTATCAATGGACCACCCTGTATATACATGGCACTAGCTCATGACTTTTGTCACTTCAGTGTGTAGCCCTTCCATATTTTCCTTGTTTGCTTGGTACTGGCTTGCCATCTAAGCTCTTAATATTCACACAAGTACTTCTTCTGCAAAGGTCTCTGTAATTTGGCTATAGATGGCAATTATATTTCCACTTTATTTCTTGACATCCTTGTTCACATTTATCTGCTTCATTTGACCCATTTTCATAATTTCTACTTTTGTCGATTCGATATCTCTGTGTTATCCAAGAATAACTATTGGGTCCTAGCTCTTTGCGCGCGTGATTTTATGCTGCCTTTACCAAGTCATGTCTCGAGGCCACTCATTCGTCTTCTGCCGTATTCCTTTCCCTTATTTCAGATCAACATTGACTTATGCTCACTCCAGAAACTCGCAACGATCACTCGTTATGCCAGTTTATTTAGGCCACCCTCCTGAATTCTTATCTTTTTGCAAATTGTTCAGTTTTAATCTGCATTTCATAATCAATACACTGTGACCGAAGTCCACGTATACCCTAGGAATGTTCTGCAGTTTAACACGGTTTTTAAAGTTCTTTGCTACCATTATATAATCAGTCTGGAATCTTCCGGTGTGCCCACGTTTCATCTACGTGTACAACCTCCTTTCGTGGTTTTTAAACAAAACGTTGGTGATGATTATTTTATGGTCTGTGCAAAATTCTACCAGGTGGCTACCTCTTTCATAACTTTGCCCCAAACCAAGTTCTCTTACTACTTTTTCTAGAATTCCTGTTGCTACTATCGAATTCCAGTCACCCATGACTATTACATTTTCATCTGCTTTAAGAATATGCGTAATTTCCTTTATAGCATCAATACATTCTTTCAATCACCTCATCATGTGCGAAGCTGGTTGTCATTTAAATTAGTACTACTATGGTTGGTGTTGGCATCGTGTCTGTCTTGGCTATGAAAGTGCATTTTGTGTGCTATTTCATAGTAAATGGCCCGCATTTCCATTTTTTTATTCATTATGAGACCTACTCCTGCATTCGCCATATTTGATTTTGTGTTGATACACTGTCCCATAAACCCAGAACTTTTGTTCTTCCTGCCATCACACCTCACTATTCCTACTATATGTAACTCCAACCTATCCATAGCCTTTTTTAAAACTCGAGACCACCTACCCGATTAAGGGATCCAACATTCGACGCTTTGAATAGTAAAATCGCAGTTTTGTTTTTCCTAACGACGACATCCTATTCAGTAGTCTCCACCCAGAGTTCGAAATGGGGGACTATTTTACCTTTGGAATACTTTATCCAATATATTGTCATCTTCATTAAGTTGTGCGGCACAAGTGCACGCCCACGGGAAAAAAAATAACGGCTGTAGTGTCCCTCTGCACAGCACTACAGAATCATTTGGCTAATATTAAGAAATTAATCATCCAGATTGTTCTCCCTACAACTACTGGGTAGGCTGCTGCCCCTTTTCGCAAACCATTGGTTAGTCTGGTCTCTCTGTAGGTACTTTTCTGTTGTGGTTTCACCCGTAGTGAAGCTATCTGAATCCTTGAGGCACTTAAGCCACCCCACTTAGCAAGGTCCTAGGTTCATGGATTTTTTAAATTCCTTTTCGCATTCCTAATTATAAAGCCACCTTTTTAAATCCCTAATTATGAAATCTGATGTTGAGGTCGATGAGTGTCTTTCATATAGATCATAAAGAGATTTAAAATTACTGTAACTGTTTTTAATGGTAAACTTCATCCTACTGCTTTCAGTAGGATGGAATCTGGACTATAAACATGATATAGGTAAATAATTGCTTTTATCTTGAATTTAGATTTAAATCTTTTCAAATCCATTCGTTTTTTATTTTTATTTTTTTACAGTTGAAACTATTTCCATTATAGTTTTTTGGACTCGTCTCATATGCGACTAAAAATTAAAATGGGACCGAGATTGTTCAAATGTGTGTGAATTCCTAAGGGACCAAACTGCTCAGGTCATCAATCCCTAGACGTACACACTACTTAAACTCACTTAAACTAACTTATGCTAAGATCAACACACACACTCATGCCCGGGGGAGAACTCGAACCCCCGGCGGGAGGGGCCGCGCAGTCTGTGACATGACGCCTCAAACCACGCGGCTTTCCGCGCGCCGGACCGAGATTATTAAGACCTCTGCATATACCACTTTATCCATTAGTCTTACAGATAATCACATTAAGGTTAAGGTCCATCAAACAGTAACATTCATTAACATATAAAACATGTATAGTGTTTTAGTTTTTCAGTCAGTGTCAGATCACAATGTGTTTTACATACTACCATCCTGAGAAAGTAAAGTCTTCAGAACACAATATGTGTTTACTTTTTACATGATGTTACCTGATCTCTATACTTGTTTTTTATACTATCACCCACAGTCCCTATTTCTCACCGATTTGACAGTCCCATCTTTCTCCCCAAGAGGAATTATTGGGCTATTAAGGCAAATTGAAAACTACTGTGTGTCTAATTTGCAGTACCTTCTGTATCTGGAAAATTTCAAACTATAATGTTCCACAACAATGACGTGTATAGCTTCACACTGAGTTTACAATTAAAAGTATTTTACTAAAAGATTGATTTATGACAAAAATTGCTATTCATCAGTAATAATGCCTCTTACTTGTTTTTTCTACTATTCATGAATCAGAAATAAACTCCATTCCACTCCACATTTATTCATGTTCAATTATTTTTAATAGTAGATATTGTACTTGCAAATCCTTTTAGGAATTCACAACTTCTTTCAAGAATATTTAAAAATGTCTGTTCAATTTTTTGTAAATACATCATCTTTCAGAAAATTTCACACATTTAGAGCAAGTATTACCAGAAACAGTTCTCCATATAATCCGTAAAGGAAACAGCTTACATCGTTTCCTATGGTAACATGTAGTAAGGTTTTTCTGTCGTTTGGCATAATTTTTATACGACCTATACAGACTTCATTCCTGATACAAATTATAATTAAATATCCTGTATGTTCTGCAATTCCAAAAATACATGAGGTATTCACAAAACACTAGTTTCCTACTGCTTTGTGTTCATTTCTTCTAATGTCTCTCTTTCATAACTAACTATTAATAACCTATTATTTTTATTTACACCCACCCTCATTATATTTGCTTCTTTCTTTCTTACCTTTAAATAATTCAGGAGAATACCAGACCTCTATTTGCATTTAATTATTTCTCTGCTGCGACTGTTTCCAATCAAAAAGGAATGTTGGCAAAGAATTTAATAGTAATGTAATTTACCCCTTCAGTCTTGCATATGTCTTGAATATACACATCATTTGAAACAATTTACTATCAAGATTTAATCCTAAATAGAAAAAGACTGGATATTATTCCACGTGAAACTTACTGCACGTGCAAATTATTTTCTCCTCTTTTCTTTTAGATATGTACTTCATCAAATATTGCCAAAGATCTGTACTATGACACCAATCATTCTTGTCATGTACACTTATGTGTACTTAGTAATAAGTATAATATTCACTTTAAATCGTATTTAAATATCCTTCCTGATGGCTAGTGATTATTTATGATGATCTGTGCCATGATGCCGGCCGGGGTGGCCGAGCGGTTCTAGGCGCTACAGTCTGGAACCGCGCGACCTCTACGGTCGCAGGTTCGAGTCCTGCCTCGGGCGTGGATGTGTGTGATGTCCTTAGGTTAGTTAGGTTTAAGTAGTTCTAAGTTCTAGGGGACTGATGACCACAGAAGTTAAGTTCCATAGTGCTCAGAGCCATTTGAACCATTTGTGCCATGATATATAGGAACTGGCACAAATAGCGGTAAATAAGAATCTGTGAAGCACAAATTTCATTTGTAAGGAATATGAGGAATGAAATCACGTTTAATATAAGTTCATATAGTGCCACAACCCATGATAATTTCAATAAAATGCTGAAACAAACTATACAACCTACGTTACGATTGTATTTTTCAGCATTTCTACCCAAGGTAGCTAAACTACAGCTATGTCACACTTAAGAGATTATCGAAACATTACTCACGTAGTTTGTTTTGTATTCTATAGCGATGCTGTCGAATATTCAAAAAGAATTTTACTCAAATAACATTCACGTTTAATATAAATATCTTGCCTTAATCATCTTGCCTCAATCTCTAGCATTCATAGCAACATATTAATGTCAAAATTCTATTTTCCTGTGTCCTCAAGTCAACAAGCATCCAGTACGAGTGATACGTGTTTCTCTCAAAATATAATATCAGGCTGGTATTAAAAAAGTGATTGAAGTAATGTATTGCGTATATGGGTGTGAAAAGCAATATATAGCTGGATGATGGAAATTTTATACAAAAAATCTGAATAACTATTAGTTCCGTCTTTTTCAAACAGGTATCGTGAGTGACATTGTACTTGATCTATATAGAGTATTGTTTCATAATTGTACTTTTAATAAATTGCAAAGGTATGTAAACTTGGACGTAGTCTTTCGCCCCTACTGTTCAAGCTGTAGGTCGAAGAGGTAATGATGAAAATAAAAGAAAGGTTCGGGAGTGGAGCTAAAATTCAGGGTGAAAGGATATGAATGATATGATTCGCTGATGACATTGCTATCCTGAATGAAAGTGAAGAAGAATGACATGATCTGCTGAATGGAATAAACAGTCTAATCAGTACAGAATGTTGATTGAGAGTAAATCGAAGAAAGATGAAAAATTATGAGATGTAGCAGAAATGAAAACAGCGAGAAACTTAACATCAGGATTGATGGTCACGAAGTAGATGAAGTTAAGGAATTCTGCTATCTGGGTAGCAAAATAATCAATGACGGACGGAGCAAGGAGGGCATCAAAAGCAGATTAGCAATGGAAAAAAGGGCATTCCTGGTCAAGAGAAGTCTACTAGTGTCAAACATAAGCCTTAATCTGAGGAAGAAATTTCTGAAAATGTACGTCTGGAGTACAACTCTGTATGGTAGTGAAACTTGGGCTGTGGGAAAAGCGGAACAGAAAAGAATCGAAGTATTTGAGATGTAGAACTACAGACGAATGTTGAAAATTAGGCGGAGTGATAAATGAAGGAATGAAGATGTTCTGCGCTGAATTGGAGAGGAAAGAAATATGTGGAAAACACTGACACGGAGAAGGGACAGGATGGTAGGACATCTCTTAAGGCATGAGGGAATGACTTCCATGGTATTAGAGGGAGCTGTGGAGAAAGACAGAGATTGGAATACATCCAGCAAATAATTGAGGCTGTAGGTTGCAAGTATTACTCTGAGATGAAGAGAGGGTGGTGGGCCGCATCAAACGACTCAGAAGAGCGATTACAAGGAAAAAAGAGATACATACACATTACTAATCCCAGAAGTTGTATGACATGACTGATCCGTTGTATGTGTAAAATTGTTCCTATTCAGTCATTCAGTATTTAAAACATCCAACTTGTTTCAACGAGGAGGTGATTCCATATGGCTGTCTGGTTTTATTGATTTATGTTTTCACTCTTATTCAAAAGTCGAGGCACATGTTGTACTCGCAGTTTCTTCTTGCGCCATTCTTATTCAGCTGGATTTGTTCTCAGTCTGAGATGATCGCAGTGTCAAGCGGACTGTAAAATCAAATTCCATCCCATTTCTGTATTAGTCTTGTGGTCAAGATTGTAATATTTTCAAAATTTCAAACTTTACACTTGTCTATACTTAGAATTAGCTGCCGGTTTTTGCATCAGGTTTCTACAATGCCATGTTGTGACTGGATATTAGTCAAGTTTTGAAGGAATAGCATCTTAAAAATAAAAACTAGAACGTTTTGTTAATGCAGCTGTGGTTGTTAACCACAACCGTTTAATGTCTTAATGTCCACAATGCATAGTATTGAGATGTTAGTGTGTGTAGTAATGAACAGATTGTTTTTAAGTTGGTGTTTGAAAATCTGGTAACTTAGAACCCTAATACCTATTATTCTAGTATGTTTCAAGTGTTCATTCCTTGCAACGGCATGCTATGTGCAGTAGTATTCTTGCGGGGGAACGAGATTGACATAGTTTTCAGAAGAAGCTGAAATCAAGAAAGACAAGCTAGCAGACTGAAGCTTCGTGTGGCACTGTGAGGCTGGAGGGTGACTGTCCCACACAAAATCGAGTCTATCTGGAAGTTCCGTTACAGTACATATGCCGCTCCTCTGGGAAAGTTTCTTTCTGGACGTATTTATTGGGAAATATCACATATTGTCAATGGGTGCTCGGTGATTGACATGTACCTACTGTTGCCTATACGTAAGTTAACAGCGAACCTGAATGCTACGTCGCAGCTTGCAGCAAGTAATTTTCAGTATAGTTCGTATTGTCACTACACTGACAGTTACTTGGCAGATTTTGTAATTTTTTTTTTTTATCTAGCGCCTTATCGAAACCGTTTACTGCATTGTGAAATGAATTTGTGATTGTTGTCATAAGAAAGTTAATATTTTATACAACTACTACATTGTAAAAGATTTCTTCCTGTCAATGTCAGTGTCCCCAGAGCCACCTCTCTGGAAGGATAGAACAGATTTCTTAGGTACAGCAAATGGGTTTACACCACGCAGCATGAACGACAACGACGAGCATACGAGTTTGGCCGTGAAATAAATGGACGTGTTATACTCGGTGAAAAGCGGCGCTAGGCACTTCTCGGAAGTTCAATGGCTGGTTACGGCCACCGCTGGGGCAGCCATCACTCTCCAGGCCTAGCAGGACTCCAGCTGCGTCTGCATGCGTAACTCACCCAGGGGAGCCAGAAGGTCGGCTGCCTTACATGTAGTTTGTGGCCCCTGTCACTTAGCAAGTTTCTGTCACGCAGCCCTTAATGACCGAATGACCTCTGAAAGAAAAGTTGGAAGGTCATGAGCGTATGGTGAGCCTGTATAATGGTGTGGTAGTTCTTTATCAATCATTCCTTCAGAACTGCAAATACCATGGTCACAGGCTGTCTAATGACATTACATCAGTACAATAGTTTCCGAAAAAAATGAAAATAACAAAACAGTGATGGAAAATTTAACTATAAAATCTAAACACGTTTAGTTACGTACATGTCATTAAAAAATCATGAGAAAGAACCTAGCAAACCAGCAAAACATTTAAAACGTACATAATGCAAGTTTTGTGATAGAGTACAACAAATATGGATCCAAGTCGACACGTACAGAGATATGTAGCCTGTGAACTCCATTGGAAGTAAATGCTTTACTTCTGCGAAAATTCCCTATAGCACAGCATGAATATAGGCAGGAGAAATGTGAGCAGCAATACGCTTTCATGGGGCATCCCCAACGTGGATTGAGAGATTCGGGTCGGGATGCAAACCGAGCCGCTTCGTGTCCTGAATTGTACGCTGTGTTTGCATCCCCGAGACTAGCCTTATTTACTCGAATACGACTATTCTCCAGCGTAGTTCCTATATATTCGGGGTGATTTTTTACACCGTGTACAAACTGTAGGCATTGATCGGTGAAAGGATACGGAACAACAGAGGTCTAATGAACTTATGTCCGGAAATGCATGGTTTTCACGCAAGAGACCATTTATGCAATCATACTTTATTACAGAGACTGCGGTCTTAATACGCACTGTATCATGCAGCCACAGTTACAAAAAAATGTTCAAATTTGTGTGATTCCTAAGGGACCAAATTTCTGAGTCATCGGCCCCTGGACTTACACACTACTTAAACTAACTTATGCTAAGAAAAACACGCACGCCAATGCCCGAGGGAGAACTCGAACCTTCGGTGGGAGGTGGCGCGCAACCCGTGACATTGGGCCTCAAACCTCGTGGCCACTCCACGCGACACAGTTACCGTATGCATAGTTCCATCCTAGAGGGTGGTAATGTTCCTGATACGTCATTCCCTAGTGCCCTCTTCTGGCTTAGTAATTGCCAACTGAGACGCCCGCTAAACCCGATGGGCAGAACATGTAATAGGATTGTGGAAAGGGCCAAGGGTTGAAGTCAGTTTCTGCTTCTAATTGTCATTTATTGTTAATTTAGCAACTCTTTCACGGCTGAAGGCCTCCAACAACAAATATTAACAATAAAATAATTCAAATAACAACATACGCAAAGTGCAATACAAATGGCTGACGGCCACAATTAATTTACAAAATTTTAGAATATATTACCATAGATCTTTAAGGGCAGAAGGCCAACAAGAAATCTTAAAAAAAAATAAAAAATTCAATTAAGATAGCAATAAAACAATTTAAAACCCAAAAGGCAACGTACAAAAGGTGCAACAAAAAAATTGGTTCAAATGGCTCTGAGCACTATGGGACTTAACATCCATGGTCATCAGTCCCCTAGAACCTAGAACTACTTAAACCTAACTAACCTAAGGACAACACAGAACACCCAGTCATCATGAGGCAGAGAAAATCCCTGACCCCGCCGGGAATAGAACCCGGGAACCCGGGCGTGGGAAGCGAGAACGCTCCCGCACGACCACGAGCTGCGGACGAAGGTGCAACAAAAATGACTGAGGGCCACAATCAAATTTCAAAACTTCAGAATGTATTACCATGGACCTTTAAAGGCAGAAGGCCAACAAGAAATCTTTTTAAAAAAAATCTATTAAGATAGAAATAAAATAATTTAAAACCCAAAAGGCAACATATACAAGGTGCAACACAAATGGCTGAGGGCCACAGTTAAATTTCAAAACTTCAGAATGTATAACCATAGACCTTTAAAGGCAGAAGGCCAGCATGTTTAACAACAAGAAATATTAAAAATCAACAAGATAAAAATCCATTTAAGATAGCAATAAAATAATTTAAAGAAACAACATATGCAAGGTGCAATACCAATGGCTGAGGGCCACAATCAAACCTCACAATTTCAAAAAATATTACTATAATCTTTAAAGGCAGAAGGCCGCAGTGTTTAAGCTTGAAAGATAAATATAAAAATTAATTTGTAAAATTTTAAGAAACAAACAATAATCATAAGCTTGAAATTTAAAATAGCTGATAACAGATAATTTAACACCGGTGGCACTCAGAAGGCCTCCAAGGAGGTCGGTCTGCCCTCGCTCACTTGGGTGAGACAGGTAGTGAGCCCGACTATACTTGATCCGTCGGAACCCAACCACGGGGCAGCCACGGACCGACCGACACAACAACTTGCTTCCCGTCAATCAGTACATGAGAACCTCAACCTGCAATGCTACAAACGTGATAATCCACAATGGAGTACGCATTAGCTGTCAAAATTACACACCATGTTGGACAGCGACAACAAGTGAGGAAAGGACGCTGCCTGAAATTCCGTTAGTGGCCAGGGCATGTAACCGGAACATTAACGGCCACAAGACAGAAAATTCCACTGGTGCACTCAAATCGTAGTCGACCAAAATAGTTAACTGCACCGCAAGGCGGTTAAATCTCAGCAGTAGAACCACTCGGTGTTGCTCAACGGAAAACCTTCCCAACACCAAACCACCGAAGCGAACCACCACAACGCGAATAGACGTGGCTTGAGTAGTTGAAACCACTACTTAACTTTGATGTCCTGAGTCGGTGAACCACGAAGCTCGTAGTGATCGGACAGCAACGCACACGCTCCGGCACTGCGCAGGGACTGCCAGCGGCCCATGCCGACTGCACTGCGCGGAGAACTTCCCTCGTCACTCCAGACCCCCTTCAAATGTTCAAATGTGTGTGAAATCTACATCTACATCTACATTTATACTCCGCAAGCCATCCAACGGTGCGTGGCGGAGGGCACTTTACGTGCCACTGTCATTACCTCCCTTTTCTGTTCCAGTCACGCATGGTCCGCGGGAAGAACGACTGTCTGAAAGCCTCCGTGCGCGCTCGAATCTCTCTAATTTTACATCCGTGATATCCTCGGGAGGTATAAGTAGGGGGAACCAATGTATTCGATACCTCATTCAGAAACGCACCCTCTCGAAAACTGGCGAGCAAGCTACACCGCGATGCAGAGCGCCTCTCTTGCAGAGTCTGCCACTTGAGTTTGCTAACATCTCCGTAACGCCATCACGGTTACCAAATAACCCAGTGACGAAACGCGACGCTCTTCTGTTGATCTTCTCTATCTCCTCCGTCAACCCGATCTGGTACGGATCCCACACTGTTGAGCAATACTCAAGTATAGGTCGAGCGAGTGTTTTGTAAGCCACTTCCTTTGTTGATGGACTACATTTTCTAAGGACTCTCCCAATGAATCTCAAAACCTTACTAACAATTAATTTTATATGATCATTCCACTTCAAATCGTTCCGCACGCATACTCCCAGATATTTTACAGAAGTAACTGCTACCAGTGTTTGTTCCGCTATCATATAATCATACAATAAAGGATCCTTCTTTCTATGTATTCGCAATACATTACATTTGTCTATGTTAAGGGTCAGTTGCCACTCCCTGCACCAAGTGCCTATCCGCTGCAGATCTTCCTGCATTTCGCTACAATTTTCTAATGCTGCAACTTCTTTGTATACTACAGCATCATCCGCGAAAAGCCGCATGGAACTTCGGACACTATCTACTAGGTCATTTATATATATTGTGAAAAGCAATGGTCCCATAACATTCCCCTGTGGCACGCCAGAGGTTACTTTAACGTCTGTAGACGTCTCTCCATTGATAACAACATGCTGTGTTCTGTTTGCTAAAAACTCTTCAATCCAGCCACACAGCTGGTCTGATATTCCGTAGGCTCTTACTTTGTTTGGTTCAAATGGTTCAAATAGCTCTGAGCACTATGGGACTTAACAGCTGTGGTCATCAGTCCCCTAGAACTTGGAACTACGTAAACCTAACTAACCTAAGGACATCACATACATCGATGCCCGAGGCAGGATTCGAACCTGCGACCGTAGCAGTCGCGCGGTTCCGGACTGCGCGCCTAGAACCGCGAGACCACCGCGGCCGGCTCTTATTTTGTTTATCAAGCGACAGTGCGGAACTGTATCGAACGCCTTCCGGAATTCAAGGAAAATAGCATCTACCTGGGAGCCTGTATCTAATATTTTCTGGGTCTCATGTACAAATAAAGCGAGTTGAGTCTCACACGATCGCTGTTTCCGGAATCCATGTTGATTCCTACAGAGTAGATTCTGGGTTTCCAAAAACGACATGATACTCGAGCAAAAAACATGTTCTAAAATTCTACAACAGATCGACGTCAGAGATATAGGTCTTTAGCTTTGCGCATCTGCTCGACGACCCTTCTTGAAGACTGGGACTACCTGTGCTCTTTTCCAATCATTTGGAACCTTCCGTTCCTCTAGAGACTTGCGGTACACGGCTGTCAGAAGGGGGGCAAGTTCTTTCGCGTACTCTGTGTAGAAACGAATTGGTATCCCGTCAGGTCCAATGGACTTTCCTCTGTTGAGTGATTCCAGTTGCTTTTCTATTCCTTGGACACTTATTTCGATGTCAGCCATTTTTTCGTTTGTGCGAGGATTTAGAGAAGGAACTGCAGTGCGTTCTTCCTCTGTGAAACAGCTTTGGAAAAAGGTGTTTAGTATTTCAGCTTTACGCGTGTCATCCTCTGTTTCAATGCCATCATCATCCCGGAGTGTCTGGATATGCTGTTTCGAGCCACTTACTGATTTACCTTAAGACCAGAACTTCCTAGGATTTTCTGTCAAGTCGGTACATAGAATTTTACTTTCGAATTCACTGAACGCTTCACGCATAGCCCTCCTTACGCTAACTTTGACATCGTTTAGGTTCTGTTTGTCCGAGAGGTTTTGGCTGCGTTTAAACTTGGAGTGAAGCTCTCTTTGCTTTCACAGTAGTTTCCTAACTTTGTTTTTGAACCACGGTGGGTTTTTCCCATCCCTCACAGTTTTACTCGGCACGTACCTGTCTAAAACGCATTTTACAATTGCCTTAAACTTTTTCCGTAAACACTCAACATTGTCAGTGTCGGAACAGAAATTTTCGTTTTGATCTGTTAGGTAGTCTGAAATCTGCCTTCGATTACTCTTGCTAAACAGATAAACCTTCCTCCCTTTTTTTATATTCCTATTAACTTCCATATTCAGTGATGCTGCAACGGCCTTATGATCACTGATTCCCGGTTCTGCACTTACAGAGTCGAAAAGTTCGGGTCTGTTTGTTATCAGTAGGTCCAAGATGTTATCTCCACGAGTCGGTCCTCTGTTTAATTGCTCGAGGTAATTTTCGGATAGTGCACTCAGTATAATGCCACTCGATGCTCTGTCCCTACCACCCGTCCTAAACATCTGAGTGTCCCAGTCTATATCTGGTAAATTGAAATCTCCACCTAAGACTATAATATGCTGAGAAAATTTATGTGCAATGTATTCCAAATTTTCTCTCAGTTGTTCTGTCACTAATGCTGCTGAGTCGGGAGGTCGGTAAAAGGAGCCAATTATTAACCTAGCTCGGTTGTTGAGCTCCACCCCTAATATTTCACAGGAACTATCCACTTCTACTACACTACAGGATAAACTACTACTAACAGCGACAAACACGCCACCACCGGTTGCATGCAATCTATGTAATGTAATGTGTGTGAAATCTTATGGGACTTAACTGCTAAGGTCATCAGTCCCTAAGCTTACACACTACTTAACCTAAATTATCCTAAGGACAAACACACACACCCATGTCCGAAGGAGGACTCGAACCTCCGCCGGGACCAGCCGCACAGTCCATGACTGTAGCGCCTAAGACCGCTCAGCTAATCCCACGCGGCACATCCAATCTATCCTTTCTAAAACACCATCTGTGCCTTTGTAAAAATTTCGGCAGAATTTATCTCTGGCTTCAGCCAGCTTTCTGTACCTATAACGATTTCAGCTTCGGTGCTTTCTATCAGCGCTTGAAGTTCCGGTACTTTACCAATGCAGCTTCGACAGTTTACAATTACAATACCGATTGCTGCTTGGTCCCCGCATGTCCTGACTTTGCCCCGCACCCTTTGAGGCTGTTGCCCTTTCTGTACTTGCCCGAGGCCATCTAACCTAAAAAACCGCCCAGTCCACACCACACAACCCCTGCTACCCGTGTAGCCGCTTGCTGCGTGTAGTGGACTCCTGACCAATCCAGCGGAACCCGAAACCCCACCACCCTATGGCGCAAGTCGAGGAATCTGCAGCCCACACGGTCGCAGAGCCGTCTCGGCCTCTGATTCAGACCCTCCACTCGGCTCTGTACCAAAGGTCCACAGTCAGTCCTGTCGACGATGCTGCAGATGGTGAGCTCTGCTTTCATCCCCCTAGCGAGACTGGCAGTTTTCACCAAATCAGATAGCCGCCGGAATCCTATGGGACTCAACTGCTAAGGTCATCAGTCCCTAAACTTACACACTACTTATCTAAATTATCATAAGGACAAACACACACACCCATGCCCGAGGGAGGACTCGAACCTCCACCAGGACCACCAGACCCCCTTGCCGGAAACTATATGAACCAAACCAAAGATGGTACACGATGCACATATCGATACACATCAGTACTGCCACACGTAGAAAGAAGAAGGATCACGGCGTAACCGCGACAAGGGCGGGAAACCAAACACAAATAGACAGCGAAATTAACGAAAACGCATAGTTGGGAGAGAGCACGGCTCACCAACATTGTGTCCAGTTCACTTCTCTTGGTTGTGATACAGCGTTGTACGCAATGGTTCCCGAAGATCGTACCCGAAATGTTCGGACGCCAGTCTTGGAAGAAAATGTGATTTACAATGTGGAAGGCGACCGCCGTTTCAGTGCCAGGCAGTTGGTCCGCCAGTACAGGGTAAGCCAGACGACCGTGTGGAACACTGTCCATGACAACTGTTGCTACCCTTATCACTTACAGCGTGTACAGGGGTTACTAGCGATAGACTTTCCACATCGGGAGCAGTTTTGTCACTGGTTTCTTCAGCAGGCAACCACGATTCCGGGATTTATGTCATCCATCTTATTCTCAGATGAGACCACATTTAAGTGGAGTTGTATTTTAACTTCCATAACAAATGGTTCCAATGGCTCTGAGCACTATGGGACTTAACTTCTAAGATCATCAGTCCCCTAGAACTACTTAAACCTAACTAACCTAAGGACATCACACACATCCATACCCGAGGCAGGATTCGAACCTGCTCGGTTCCAGACTGTAGCACCTAGAACCGCTCGGTCACCCCGGCCAGCAACTTTCATAACAGTTGTCTGTGGGATAGTATGTGGTGACAGCGAAGGTTCAGCATCGGTTCAGCCGGAATGTGTGGGCCGGGATAATAGGCGACCGTATTTTGGGACCAGTCTTCCTTCCACGTCGCCTAACAAGACGGAACTATCGACGTTTCTTGCGGGTTACTTTGCCTCCGCTGCTGGAAGATGTACCATTGATGATTCGAAGGGTTATGTGGCTGTTACATGATGGTGCTCCAGCTCACTTAGCCGTTATCGTCCGGAAGCATCTCGATCGTGTCTTCCCTGATCGATGGATCGAACGAGGGGCTCCAGTTGCATGGCCTGCTCGTTTACGGGATCTCAGCCTGTGCGATTTCTGGTTATGGGGCATCTCAAACTATTTTGTATGCAGAGCCCATTCCAGACGTGGACACACGGGAGCAGCGTATTCATGCTGCGTCTGACATTGTTCGGATGCAGCCTGGGCGATGTGAACGTGTGAGACAGAAAGTGCTACGGCGCGTACACGCATGCTTTGAGGCATGTGGAAATCATTTTCAACACATACTGTAACTGGCTGCGTGGTACAGCGCGTATTAGATCGCAGTCTCTGTAACAATTTATGACTGGATAAATGGTCTCTAATATTGAAACCATGCGTTTCCGGACATAAATTCATTACATCTTTTTTGTTCCGTATTCCCTCATCGATCAGCCCCTGAAGTTTTTACACGATGGAAAAAAATCACCCTGTATAATATACCATATTCACAGATAATTGCCGGCCGGTGTGGCCGTGCGGTTAAAGGCGCTTCAGTCTGGAACCGCGTGACCGCTACGGTCGCAGGTTCGAATCCTGCCTCGGGCATGGATGTGTGTGATGTCTTTAGGTTAGTTAGGTTTAATTAGTTCTAAGTTCTAGGCGACTGATGACCTCAGAAGTTAAGTCGCATAGTGCTCAGAGCCATTTGAACCATCTGAACAGATAATTCTGAGTAGAAAGACATTGAAATTTGGCGTTATAAGCACAACTGAGGAACTATAAAAAGTAGCCACTTCTGTTTGAGAGATCAGACACTGATGGCTGGATGATGGCTGATCTAATACCATGCAGCTCCTTAATAAGCTCTAATGGTGCTGTCTAACAGATGGTAGAAATATCGGTGGAAAGATTCACCAGACTTAAAATAGACTTCTTTTACGTAGGCCTACTCAATTTTACCTCTATTACGCAGATGTGCTCATGAATTACTGCAGTTTATGTTTTGTTTCCCTTGTTTATGAAAACTAGCGTATAAACAACAGTTTTCACGAAGTACTCGACACCAGAAAAAGAGTCTCGTAATGGTTGTCACAACAAACAGTATCATGTGAATTACGAACAACGAGACACGCTGAGGCATGTGATGATACGATGGTTTGTAGGCAGTACCATCGATAATTCTCCGCCACACGATACGCGGACAGTAAGCAGCTATCAGTTTCTTAACGTCAATAAAGGAAAAGGTTTCGAATATTTCGCACGAATATACTGTGTTGTAAAAATGTATGTTATTCCCTAAGTTTCATGTTACGAGTGCGAGCCATGGCAGGGGCGGAAGGAACAGTCTTTCTGTCAAGGCGCAGCCATCGTCACTGGCCTATACTGGCGTCGAATCGGCGGCCGTTTTCCAGAGAAGACATCCTGAAGGAGCTCACCTGCCTCTATGCTAATAATGATGACAGAGGGAAAAATTGTACTTTGAACTGTAAAATTAAACGATGTGAACAGTTCGTGTTCAGCTTTGGCAACGATTAGTTGGAAGCAGTTGATGCATTTCATTAATTTTTGAGACATGGCGATATTATCAATGTGTGTAAAAAGAATGCAACAAAAATTAAAAATGTGAGCAGAAGTGTTTTGAAGATGTTAATCCTAGCTGAGGAACAGTTTCGTGAATCATTGGATTGTGTGAAAGTTTGTTCAGATCAAGCGAAGTTGTGTAAACTGAACTGTCATTTAAAATGTATCTCTCAAGAACTGACAGCGAGCAGTAACAACGTGAGCAGTCGAAGTTACGCTGCTGAGTGATGTGACTTTATTTCACAATGTTTGCGTGAATGTGTTTGAAAGGTACTTTTCGAAGGCTAGACTGACGACTGAAGAAAGGTCAATTAAACTGTGAAGAAGCATCCAAGTAGCAGTTCCGAAGTAACAATACAGAGATTATCCTTGCTTGCAAAGTGAAGCTTACGTTAAACAAACAAAAATATTAATATCGTTGGAAGCTACAGATTACGAGAGATGTGCTATTATTGTTGAATATTATCGTGCCTGGTAAATTACTGTGATAAAATAATATCTTCAAGTTACAGCATTTGTAATAATCGATTGCACAAGTTTAATTTGGTCTATTTTTTGTGAGTTGGTTCTAGACAAATTCAAACTGAATACCGAGCTTCGAGCACACACTAAGTGAACCTCTGTGAGTTTCTGTAACAACCAATAAACAAGACGCAACAGTGCAATCCAGATCTTGAACGTTACATTTGTTATTGATGATCAAAAGCTTAAGCCCCCTATGATCGACGATCGACCACCAAAAGAGAATGTGCGGCCTAACTAACTTTCCCTTCGGAACTAAACAGTGGTGTGTGCCTGTTGCAGGAGTTAACCATTAGGCCTACAGTAGTAACATGTAAACGACAGGGTAGCACCTCCAGTTAGGGTGTATGATGAACTACGGGCCACTATAGGCACTAAGTGCTGGATAAACATTAGTTACTGGAGTGCATTGTTATAGTGTGAAATACAGTGGAGGCGGTATGACAGTGCGTGTACGACATTTGGTCTGACTAGATTGTTTATACTTCCTCGAACAATATACCACGAGTCTGTAAGGGAATATTCGAAAATTTACCGTTGCCCTTACTGTGACAATAATCTAGATATAAGTCATTCCATTTTCAATACAGTAACGCCGCTTTACGGTGTGTGAACCCAATAACTATACGGTTTCGCGAACTGAGGGGCGGCCGATATCGAACAGTTGTCCTTGACTTGTCATTAAGATATTTCTCAGAATTTTTAGAACGATTCATTATTTTCAGTGCCAGACCAGAACGGATCTAAACTTCAGGTAAATTAGTCATTACATCGCAAGACGAATGGTAGAAAAATCTACAAGTTTATACAAAAATTTATGCAGATAGACAGGTGCAGCACGGTGAACGATGCACTTTTGTCTCACGTCATAATGCCTCCAGAAAAGCTGTTTAATAAAGAGATCCATTACGAAGATCATGCCGAATTATACTGTATGCTTCGCTTTTGTTGACCCTCAATGCAATGGCACGCATGTGAATAATAGTAACCTGTCTGTTATCTTTGTTGTTGTTTGACACCCTCGCCCTGTAGTGGTGGGTGTTCGACTGTTAATAGTAAAAACATTCGGTCTTTTTAACGAACAAGCATGCTGGAATAACTTGGATCAGCAAATTCTGTTAATCAATATAACGAAAAAGCAGTTCAAGTTGCAAATACTTTGTTTTTTATTCGATGACTAGTTTCGGGCAGAGATCCATTTTCAGATCAACATAACAAAGTTGAAAATGTGTAATGTACGTTCACAGTATGCACTGTGTCACACATTTTGTTGACATCTTCGGAAATGCCATTTTCGGCTTTGTTATGTTGATTTGAAAATAGATCTCGGCCCTAAACTAGTCATCGAATAAAAAACAAAATATTTGAAACTTGCACTGGTTTTCTGTTCTATTGATTAACTCCAGCGTGCTGGAAGTTGGTTAAAACCTTTTATCGGATAGCAGATGTTTGTACCATCAAACACCCATCACTATCGGGCGAGGGTGTCAAACAACAGCATGCACTATTAATGTACATTACACGTTTTGTTGACATCTTCGGATATGCCATTTTGTGATTTGAAAATGGGTCTCGGTCCGAAACTAGTCATCGAGTGAAAAATAAAATTATTGCAACTTGGACTGGTTTTTTCTTCTATTAAAAGGTTTTAAAATACAAAGGTCGATACAATGTAATGAAAAAGTTGAATCACCTACATGGGCTTTCGGAATTACTTAAAAACATGTTTTCTTGTTAGCATAATGAAAATCATCGTTGAGTTACTTTCTTGTTTTTAAATAAAGCTAGCACGAAGGCGTAAGAACTTAAAAATAAACACTGCGGATTCGTTGAAATAGAAATACGAGTATCTACTCTGGGAAAGGATTAACCTGCCAAATTTAGCTTTAATACAGTAAATCGAAGGCTGTCAGACTGATAGGATCATGTTGTAGAAGCAGATAGTCGAACTCTGTAACAGGCACGATGATCCCGTCAAATTTCAAATAAACCCACAATACTAATTATTCTCAGCGTGCTTATTTCCCTAACTAGACTCTGCATTATAAAATCACCGAGATTCAAACTAATTCCAATTAATTTAGATAATCTCATCTATAAACATGCACAGTGAAATAATATTGTTACGAAAGCATGGAGAACGCTCCACGGTGTGAAACAAATATGGCCTGTAGCTCTACAAATATGTTACGCTTCTCATTTCCAGTGAAGTTGATTCACTGCATAGTCAACAAATTTGTATGAAATATTGAATTTCTCCCCGATTTTTGGTTCGTTTTAAGAAGAATCCAACTGATTGTGTAAGACGATTTGCTTCTATGCATAAGACGTAGTAGGTCCAGCATTTCACGCCTAAATCAAACGGCAGTCAAAATTATGAGTGGAAGTAGATGGTTCTGCCAGAGAAAAAGACGAAATCGCATTCTTCGTTGGTAATGAATACAGCTACTGTTTTCGGAGAAACAAGAGATATATTTCTCTGCATTGTATGAAACAATAACTTCCGGGTATCTTTAAATCAGCGTACACTCCGCAGAATGAAAATTCATTCTGTAAACCATCCCTCAGACTGTATCTAAATCATTATACGTATTATGCTTTGTTTTCGGAGTGCTAGTATCGCACAAAGTAAAATGGAAAATATTTGTGTGAAGCTTGGAAGGCACGAGAGAGGTGGCTGGCGGACGTAAAGCTGAGAAGAGGGGGAGGGGGGGGAGCACAGTACACTTCGGGGTTGATTGTTGCACCATCAGGGAGGACATCAAACAAAATAACCCTTTCAGAGTCCCAGAAGACCGTCGCTGAGGACGCGGCTCTGAACTTTTTCTTCGGAGGAGAGGTGACGTTTTGTTTCGGGTTCGGACTGATGAACCCATGTTTCATCACCTGTGATGATTTTCGACCAAAAATTGTCACGACCAGCCTGTCTATTGTATTCTGTCAGGCCGCGAGGAACCCAGCAGTACACATCTTTGAGTACACCAGCTGGTGGACGATTGTCAGCACTAACAAGAGAGACGTCCAGTTGTGCGTGCAGCGAGGTGTTTGATTGTGATCCGTCAGTCACCTCGAATTAGAGTATCCGCGCGTTCCAACACTGCAGTAGTCACAGCTGTGTGCGACCAGCCGGCTTGCGGGAGATCGGATAAGTTTGCGCGACCTTGTCACTATGACAAGACGCCTCTCCCAACGACTCATAGTGCTTTTGTTCACTGCAAGGGCTCAGAAGACATCCTGCAGGCGTCTAAGAATATATGCGATGATCTGATTTTCTACCAAAAGAAAATCAGTGACAGGTGTCTACGCCGGTCGGGGTGGCCGAGCGGTTCTAGGCGCTACAGTCTGGAACCACGCGACCGTTACGCTCGCAGGTTCGAATCCTGCCTCGGGCGTGGATGTGTGTGATGTCCTTAGGTTAGTAAGGTTTAAGTAGTTCTAAGTTCTATGGGACTGATGACCTCAGAAGTTAAGTCACATAGTGCTCAGAGCCATTTGAACCAACCAGGTGTCTGCTTGGAACACACCTCCATTGCAGACACCACAGAGCAGCCACAAATTGGAACTTCAGAAAACCAAAGGGCTGATGGGGAATATTCTTCGATGTCCCACAACAAATTCCGCATTTTTTTCAACTGAAACTGGACAATACAAAATTACTGAACGCCCCTCGTATTAAATTCCGAGAATGTAGATACGTAAAATTGTCGAAAAAAAATTAATTTCTCCCACAGAAACGTCACAAAATGACCAGGACAATAAAATCAGAAATCAGAGCTCGTTCAGCGGTTTACCGATAGTCGATCTTCTCACGCACTATTCAGCGATGAAACAGATAGGGAAGAGGGGCGGTTCTGCGCCAGAGGGACTACTTCCCTGTACATCATAACGTGGTCTGCAGAATATAGATGTGCACGGAAAATTCTTGGTTAAACATTGTCCGTTGGTGCTGTTTAACACCACAGACACAGGATCGAGAAGAGAGAGTGTCGTGGGACGCGCTGAGTGGTTGCCGTCTGGCTGTCCAAACATTTCCCAAGCAGCCCGCGGCCATTATTTACACGCTTTATAATTAGCCCCGCTCTTATTACGGCCTTAATTGAAAAGCGACTTGATTACATTCTAGATTAGCACATCATTTCTGCTCGGCCGCGCTGTTCTAAGATAATTACTGCGCGGCGCGTGTGATAAATTGTAAGAAGCGCCGGGCGAGACGGGCCCGGCCGCGATGTGCGTGACGTCTGTCGCACGCGCTCGGCAGGCAGTCGGCTGTTTTTTGGGGGTGCGCTGGTCTCGCGAGAGGCGCCACACACGGCGCAGTGGCCGTGTGGCGGATAGGCGCTCTGTCCCGGCCTGGGCCGGGCCGTGATTAGACAGCGCGGCGCGGCACGACGTGGCCTCGCCCGCGGGTGACGATCAGCGCGTGATTGATGACGAGTGTCCCGCGGCATTAATCAGCGCTCTTGATTGGCTGCGCCTCCAGGAGCTCCGGTGACGTGGACAAATGCCGGCGACGGTTATGAGCAGGGCGGGGCCGCGCTCCGGGCCGGCCGGCGTGGGCGGCGGCCGAGGCGCCGTTCGCTGCTGGGAACACCGGAGCGCTCCTCGTGCTTAATGCACTATAGGGCGATGTATATGGAACAAAAATATCGACACCTTCAGCAGACTGTGTGTTGTCCGATATCTGGAGATCTAGCAGGGTTGACGATTCCATTTTTCAGCGCAGTACACGGTGTTTCAAAAGGATCCATCAGATTCCAGCAGACTATAGCTTCTACAGCAGTGCTATCCAACTTTTCAATGTGCTTGGGCAAATTTCACTCACGTCTAATGTGGTGCAGGCGCCGCCGTCATCACAGTTACTACTTTAGTATTACTACCACTACAACAACCGTGTAGTGCGGTAAAAGTATTTCGAACAACTGTAAATGAAATCGCTTGCATTTAAACTTATACAATGAAGAGCCGAAGAAACTGGTACACCTGCCTAATAACATGTAGGGCCGAGGCTAGCTCGCAGAAGTGCCGTAACACGATGTGGCATGTGCTCTACTAACGTCTGAAGTAGTGCAGGAGGGAACTGGCGCCGTGAATCCTGCAGAGCTGTCCATAAATCCGTAGGAGTACGAGGGGGTGGAGATCTCTTCCGAACAGCACGTTGCAAGGCATCCCAGATATCCTCAATAATGTTCATGTCTAGGGAGTTTGGTGAGCAGTGGAAGTGTTTAAATTCAGAAAAGGGTTCATGGAGCCACTATGTAACAATTCTGGATGTGTGGGGTGTCTCATTGTCCTGCTGGAATTGCCCAAGTCCGTCGGAATGCACAATGGACATGAATGGATCCAGTTCATCAGACAGGATGCTTACGCATGCGTCACCTGTCAGAGTCGTATCCGGCCATCCTGATTTAGGTTTTCCGTGATTTCCCTAAATCGCTCCATGCAGATGCCGGGATGGTTCCTTTGAAAGACCACGGCCGACTTCCTTCCCCGACCTTCCCTAATCCGATGAGACCGATGACCTCGCTGTTTGGTCTCTTCCCCCAAACAACCCAACCCTCAGAGTTGTAGCTAGACGTATAAGGAGTCCCATACCACTTCAACTGCACACATTACAGAGTCTCCGCCAGCTTGAACAGTCCCCAGCTGACATACAGGGTCCATGAATTCATGAGGTTGTCTCCATACCCGTACACGTCCATCCGCTCGATACAATTTGAAACGAGACTTGTCCGACCAGGCAACATGTTTCCAGTCATCAACAGTCCCATGTCGGTGTTGACGAGCCCACGAGAGGCGTAAAGCTTTGTGTAGTCCAATCATCAACGGTACACGAGTGAGCCTTCGGCCCATATCGATGATGTTTCGTTGAATGGTTTGCACGCTGACACTTGTTGATGGCCCAGCATTGACATCTGTAGCATTGCACTTCCGTTACGTTCAACGATTCTCTTCAGTTGTCGTTGGTCCCGTTCTTGCAGGATATTTTTCCGGCCGCAGCGATGTCGTAGATTTGATGTTTTACCGGATTCGTGATATTCACAGTACATTCGTGAAATGGTCGTATGGGATAATTCCCACTTCATGACTGCCTCGGAGATACTGTGCCCATCGCTCGTGCACATGCTGTAACAACACGTTGAGACATTTAAATCTTGATGATTTGGAATCATAGCAGCAGTAACCGATCTAACAACTGCGCCAGACACTTTTTGTCTATATAGGCGTTGCCGACCGCAACGTCGTATTCTGCCTGTTTACACGTCTCTGTATTTGAGTATGCATGCCTATACCAGTTTTTTTGGCGCTTCAGTGTATAATTAATTTTAAGTTTGTTACTGCATATGTAAAACCTCCTGCGTTTGTGAAGTTGCCCAGATCCAGGAAACCTTCCATGCCTGTAAGATCTAAGCTATAAATTTCAATACGCGCAACTTAAGTCGATAAGGCGATTTTAAGGCTCTAGCTGTAGATCCCAAGGCAGAGATTTATGAAGAGGATGTCTTAATACGAATGTCAAATGTCATATAAAAGTATTTTTTCAGTTAATACAATAATTTACTGAATAAACATGTTCGTATCCAACAGATTATGAAAGACTGTGGAATGGTTTACAAATTCTACACAAATAAAGCCCTTTTTAGTGGATTGCTATCGATTTCCAGAGTTACTTGACTGAATGATAAATGTATGCCTTAACGGTCGTATCAATCTGAACGTGAATCTCAAAGTTGAATAGCGGAAACAGTGACTGTAAACAAGGTGGTTAATCAAGGAGCTCAAACATTCAATACAGCAATGGTGGGCTTGAGACAGGTGATCATACAGATGTCTGCTAGTGCGGACCAGGAAACGCGCTATCAAACCGATGCTACTCACCAAAATTATTCACGGGCAGCTGTGATGAACGGCACTGTCGTGTGAATAGCTCTCCCGTGGAAGAGCTGAGGGTGCGTTGCTGCTGCCTCAACTCCGGATCCCATTCATCTCTCAGGATGCGAGCTTGTCTCCATCTTCAACGCTTGTGGCTGATATGCAAAAGATGTACACCGCTCCAGACATTTACAGTCCACCCTCCTACATGTATGACCACCGATTCCTCTAATTTTACTGATTTCTAAGCACTGCTATCTCTTCCCGCGAAACAATGAATGAATGCCCGCCAACAGCGAAAAATGCATACACACTGGCCCAGTATCATGGATACACCAAGCACACAAAATCCCGCCAAGGCAATGCATCGTGTTACAACACCAATCACCTGATAAAACGCCTGCCCACTTCTAAAAAAAAAAAAAAAAAAAAAAACAGCTGCCGCAGGTCAATGACTTCACTGACTAATTTACCAATGGCTTGCATCAGAGGTCCTCTCAATCTGGAAAGCAGCACAAGAGTCTAGGCCATTACTTTCTGGAATCCATGTTTCTTTCGGAAAATGAGCAATGTTTATCTACAAAAGTTGGCAGTAAAACATGAGGGAGCAGCGTCCTCTTGCTACTAGCATATATCCCAGTCACAGTTCGGCCACTGGGCAGGTCTCAGATTCCAAAAACACAATAAACAGCAACCTCCTGGCACGCCTCTGACGTCCTAACTTTTGCAAAGACAGACATCCAGACTCCACGCTGTGCTGATGGCAAAGGAGCGCTTTTTTCGTAGCATTCTCTGCCCAACCTCTCTCAAATCCGATGAGCTATGCTTTCCCACACACACAGAAACCATTTAAAAAGCAAGCCATTTCAGCACCATGGTAAATGAAAGGAACTGAATATAGAAAGAGCGCATATGTACAGTCACTGTCATTCAATATACTTTAAATTGAAATGTTACCCAAGGAATCCGCGACATTATCTCCTTCTAATTGCCTAATCAACCTCGAACTGAATAAAAAAGGCTTGTGAAATTACCTGCCATGTTTCACACGTTCACTGTAGGTTCATAAAAGTTAGGTGTGCTGCTGGAACAAGCTGTACTTGATAAATCATCTAGATGTGAAACTGTCAGGATAGATTGCTGTTTATTCTTGGTGATGCTCATAGATGGAGATGTAACCTCACAAAGAAATGTCGAGCAAAAACAAGAATAAGTTTTCAAACCGATACTGGCGGTCATAGTATATTTATTCCTCTCCACCAGAGTCAAAAAATGTCTCGTGGTCGCAAACATGATTTCAGAGATATCCTCTAAAAGGTCGAAAATTTCCATTTTTAATTCTTCAAGATTACAGTTTCCAGAGATCTGACATATTTTGCCTCCAAGATCAGTCATGTCAACTGGAATAAACGGATTTTTGACAAACATTATCACTGTTTCAGATGTTGAAAATCCACTAAACTTTTACGAAATTGTGTGACTAGGATTAAAACATGCTTGGCAAAAGATAGATAGTCACATTTGATGACATTTACAGTTTCCATAATTGAATTAAAATTTGAACGTGTGAAAGGGAATTTATTTTTAAAGGTGCAATCGAAAATGTTAGTGTCTCTGAAAAGCGTTTACTGTACTACCGTTTCTGAAATATTGCGATTTTTCCCTTGCAATTGGAGGTTTACCTCATTTAATTTCGAGATGATATCTGCCAAGAAAGAAACATAAATCTAGGAGCCATGGTATTTCGTCAAGTTCTTGACAATATTGCCAAGAAGATGATGTCAGATAATCTCTTACCTCATTCAAAAGATTGCACAATCGTTTCAGGGTCCCCCCGCCCCCTTGCCATCACCCCCCGTCCCCCTACTACGTCATCTTACGCCTGTTTGAAGAATTATTTCACCATGCTCAAATTCTGATGAACACCAATTCACAAGATTTCTGAACAGTCGGTGACATGTGGAAGTTGGGCGTGTGTAATTTACTAGGCGAGTTATAATTTTTATTTCTTGGTCAATACGGCTACCTCGTGGATAACACAGTGATAAGAGAAAATTTTGGAAATGAAACATCCTTAGGACAAGAGCAAGAAACCCATTATTATTTCCAGTTATTGAGGGCTGCTGTTATAGTAACAGTAGAGAATGGAAAGTTGCTACCTTTAGCAAATTTCAAGGATTCATTAAATATGTCTTCTCTCCTAGTCCGTTCAAGATGAGGCAGCTTATTTATAAACTCCTTCTTAACCACGAAATTATGAAAGACCCCTCTAATAAATAAACACAGTTCTCGAATATCGGAAATATCATTTCTTTTATTAGACCCAAGCAAAAAATATTCACATGATTGCAGGTCCTGATTTAACTGAATTTCTTTAGAAACCTGTCTAATTTTGTGGTTCTGTAATTCAGAATTAACAGGAAAGTCACTGTTGAAGTTTGGGTGATTTGTCGAAAAATGACATTCTACATTACTTTTCTTGTTAACAGACGCTGCACTGTTACACAATAAACACACGGATTTTCTTCCGAATTCGAAGAAACAGTACTACTCCTCCCAATCACTGTTAAGTCTATAAGTTCTTAGTCTTTTAGCCATGTTGTATTAAGAATAATCGATCATACGCAAGACACGAAACTGAAGCTAAACTCACAAATTCTCAAATTATACTGGAGAGAGCCAAAAACACTGCCCAGGGAAAAGCGATCAGTACAAACAACAATGTTCAGAAAGAGCGTACTTACTCTTTGCGGCAAAGCTTTGTTGGGATTAAAGTGACTGTCTTCAATTCCCCACAAATGAGGTCTAAAATTTATTCGGGGAAATAATGAGTACAGCTTTGAGCGTACAAAGAACAGTTTTGTTCTGAAATATTAGAAACCATCAGAACAGGAATTTACTAATGAGAGGCACCAGGAGATCATATCACAGACACCATGGCGCTCGGGGGCGCTGGGCCGAACATCGCTGTTCTGCGTGAATGAAGACAGAAACCTGAGGTGAACTTTAACTTACGCATCGAGACTAAAAGTAGTAAATCACAAACTCCTGACGAATCTGAATGTCGTCTTGGCGTTTCTCGAACGTCCCGTAAAGGTGCATTGAACACTTGTGAAAGATAAATGAGAACTCTTATTATAAACGTAATTGAAAAAAGTAATCAAACATTGCACGACCACGCATAGGATAGTACTCTTGAAAATAAGAACTTTTAAGTCCTGCGCTGTGTTATTCTAGTCGTTGTGGTCGTAGTTTTTCTCGTATTTATATCCTCCAGGTTTGTCGAACACCACATAACAATTCAGACCCACAGTCCATTCCAAACGTCCGCCATTTTATTATTTTGTCAAATTTCAAAGAACTGTGCTATTGCCCCGCGCGCAATATCCTATAGGTCAAAAAAACTGTTTGTTTTTTGATTGCAGCTCAGATTTCCAGACTCCAGCACTTCCGTCTTGGACACACCTAATTTTGAACAGAGCAACTTTAACTCTTCAGAAGAGGGGTTGACGATGACTGAATTTCTGAAAACCGCGCGACCGCTCCGACCGCAGGTTCGAATCCTACCTCGGGCATGGATGTGTGTGATGTCCTTAGGTTAGTTAGGTTTAAGTAGTTCTAAGTTCTAGGGCACTGATGGCCTCAGATGTTGAGTCCCATAGTGCTCAGAGCCATTTGAATTTCTGAAACTATCAGGAAATGTCGTTCAGGAATGAACCAATAACGTTCAGAAATATTTACGATGATTGTTTCATTTGTTTTTCCAGAAAAAACTGTAAAAATCGCTTATTTTATAGGCTTGGTGAGGAGAATGGACCTTTAATTGACTTTTAGCCTTATTACTAGTAAATCGTACTACAAATGCCATTTCTGGGGTAAATAGTTCGCGGTTTTCATTTGCGTAAATGAATACAGGTCCACTCATCTTGTTATTAAGTAGAACATTGGTTACTTTTATGCTGATCCTAGAGGCAGGTTGGTTATCTTATCAGTAATATGCTTAAGCTGTTATTCGCCTATTTTCAGCCTTCCACACATCCAAAAGAAACAGTTACTTTGAATGTGTACTTTGTTTTTCTGACAGAGGCTTATTTTCTGCTCTTGATTTTTGATAGTTATTTGTTGAACTAACGGAATCAGGTGGAAGTATTTTCGGTTAATCTTTAATATCTATTATGTATTTGCACCACGGACTCAGTTTATGTGCTATTTTTGATTAATTCGCGTGACCAGTCAGCTTTTATGCAGTTTCAGTTTCATCCAACTCTACGTGGTGACTCTCCCCCGTCCGAACAGGCCTTGGAAGGCCCATTGGTACTGACCAGCGGCGGTGTCATCCTCAACCCATAGGCGTCACTGGATGAGGGTATAGAGGGGCATGTGGTCAGCACACCGCTCTCCCGGCCGCATGTCACTTTACGAGACCGGAGTCGCTACTTCTCAATCAAGTAGCTCCTCAGTTTGACTTACAAGGGCTGAGTGCATCCCGCGTCCTAACAGCGCTCGGCAGACCGGATGGTCACCAATCCAAGCGCTTGACTTCGGTGATCTGACGGGAACCGATATTACTACTGTGGCAAGGCTGTCCGTGGTGACTAGATAGAGAATAATTCAAACGTTAAACAAAACAATAAATTGACATACATCTTTCATCTGGAAAAATGACGTGGAAGTGAAGTGTATGTAATGAAAATAGACATCGACAAACAGTATGTGACCACTGTACCATCAAGCAAAGTAGCTCAGTGGTAACTCACAGGACTTACGAGTACATTACGGAGGGTGAAAGCTCAGATCCCCTTCTATCATCCAAATTTGGGTATTCCAGGGTGTCCCTGAATCGTTTAAGTCAAACGCTGGAATGATTCCTCAGAAACAGACACGCTCACTTTCCTTCCACATACGTCCCTTAGTTCGGGAGCTTCAGCTTCGACGGACTTTGAACCATACGAAATCTGTACTGCTGTTGGCTTATGGGATCTAAGCGTCCTCATAAAGTAGAGTCACGTACTAAAAAGAATTTTTTGTCTACAGACTGAACATTCACTGTGTAGAGGAGTGTGCACTGATCTGAAATCTCCTAGAAGATCAAAATTGTGTGCCGGACTGGGATGCGAACCGTTTTTTTGTCTTTTGCTACCGAACAGTGCCACATGTTGTTGTTGTTGTTGTTGTTGTTGTTGTGGTCTTCAGTCCTGAGACTGGTTTGATGCAGCTCTCCATGCTACTCTATCCTGTGCAAGATTCTTCATCTCCCAGTACCTATTGCAACCTACATCCCTTTGAATCTGTTTAGTGTATTCATCTCTTGGTCTCCCTCTACGATTTTTACCCTCCACGCTGCCCTCCAATACTAAATTGTTGATCCCTTGATGCCTCACAATATGCTCTACCAACCGATCCCTTCTTCTAGTCAAGTTGTGCCACAAATTTCTCTTCTCTCCAATTCTATACAATACCTCCTCATTAGTTATGTGATCCACCCATCCAGTCTTCAGCATTCTTCTGTAGCACCACATTTCGAAAGCTTCTATTCTCTTCTTGTTTAAAATATTTATCGTCCATGTTTCATTTCCATACATGGCTACACTCCACACAAATACTTTCAGAAACGAATTCCTGACATTTAAATTTATACTGGATGTTAACAAATTTCTCTTCTTCAGAAATGCTTTCCTTTCCATTGCCAGTCTACATTTTATATCCTCCCCACTTCGACCACCATGCGTTATTTTGCTCCCCAAATAGCAAAACTCATTTACTACTTTAAGCGTCTCATTTCTTAATCTAATTCCTGCAGCATCATCCGATTTAATTCGACTACATTCCATTATTCTCATTTTGCTTTAGTTGATGTTCATATTATGTCCTCCTTTCAAGACCCTGCCACATATTGCTCCCAAAGACTCATATAAGCAATCTGTCTGTGTCTTGTTAGTTTAAGTATATCCTCTTGTTCATGGAGGTATGATCATTTGAGGGGCATACTAGTAAGAACAATGAAAGTAACTGCATACAATAATTTATATTTTTAGTTGATTTACATCGTGATAGTATGTGTATTTTTACCTGATCAAACAAGTGCCTATATTTCAAACTGTTTGTTCGATATTGCTTCTCTTCTTTAGTATCACAGCAAGGAGTAGCATTTACTACACAGCCTTCGTCTAGAATATACATTATCTGATCAAAAGTGTGGAATGTGTCCACCACTCTCCTTTATGACGACTTGAGCTTTGCCGAGGACACTTCAAAAGAAATGGATGTCTTGGACTGTGTGTGGAGGAATGCCTGTCCTCACTTCCTCAAAAGTCCAAATCTGAGAAGGTAGTGATGCTGGACGCTGGATTCGGGAGCTAAATCGACGTTCTAACTCACCTCAAACGTGTCCCACTGGATTCAGTGCGGAAGTGTGGGCAGGCCAGTCCACTTCAAGAATGCTATTGTCCACAAACCACGGTCTCACAGGCACTGCTTAGTGGCAAGGTGCATTGTCAGGCTAACACACTATGCTGTAAAATGAGCTCATATTGTTCGGCATTTAACGTGTTCTTAAGGGGACCGCTCCCCTTCCCCCTCCCCCACCCTCTAATACTACCCTCTCCGTATTTAATTGCTGCCCACCAAACCCAGACTCTTCCTTCGGATTGCCACAGCGTATAGCGTGATTCATCACTCCAAATCACTTGTTTCCTGTCACCTAATGTCCAGTGCTATTGTTCTTTAGACCATCGCAGGTGTCGCTGAGAAATCACTACTGAAACGTGTGGCTCACGAGGAGCTGTTCTACCATTGCAGCCCATTGAGATAACTGGGCTATTGGTAGCAGTTTGGAACTCACAAATCACTGCTTCCGCTGATTTCATGCGATTCTTAGAACTGCTGTCGGCAATACTCGACGGTCCGTGTCCGAGAACTCCTGGCTGTGGTCGTTCCTTCGCGTTTCCACTTCACAGTCATATCATCAAAAGTCCATGTGGGCAGCTTTTGCAGAGGTGAAAAGTCTCTGATAGATTTATTACTCATGTGGCAAGACTAATCTGAAGTCACTTAGCTCATCTGATCGATCCATTCAGCTGATACCAACACAGTCATCACTCGTTTTTCACTTGTTTGGTGGTCTAGATCTCTTCTTCCCCATCCATTTTTTGTGAGAATTCTCGTCTCAGATCCCATCAGATGTTGCAATCCACTTTTGTTTACTGCAGCTATTCCTGCCTCAGTTCTTCTCTGGGGGACTGTACATTTTTTCTTGTTTCGGGTTCAGCCATTTCTTTACCAAGTTCTATCACAAGCAGCCTCCATGCTCTGTTCTTTTCGTGCCTAGGGACTATGTTCCTGTACAGGAAATGGGCAGTGATGCTCGCCATGTCTATGATGTCATAAAAAATAGAGAGAGTTTATCTTCTCGCAGTGTGTTTAGTTTAATACTGCCTTGGAATCAATGCAACAGTGTCTACTCTGGACTATGTGCCGTTGTAGAATAAAATTACTCTGGCATTTTTTTGTCGTCTGGTCCGGTGTGAATGTTTCGCATAGTGTAGACTGGAGAATGACTGCTTTATTTTTCCGGCGATCCCGAAGATACTGGAAAACTCTTCACTATCTACTAACAATGCAGTACTGCTAGAATGGCGGGTCCGCCCCACGTGACATCTTGTGGCCCATTCTACACACGTAGGAGTTCTCGGAGACTTTTGACCAGATAGAGCGATTGAGTGGGCTTCCATGGGCAGAGTCCGCCAACATAGAAGTTTTCTGAGCTTGTTGTTGTTGTTGTGGTCTTCAGTCCTGAGACTGGTTTGATGCATTTCTCCATGCTGCTCTATCATGTGCAAGCTTCTTCGTCTCCCAGTACGTACTGCAGCCTACATCCTTCTGAATCTCCTTAGTGTATTCATCTCTTGGTCTCCCTCCACGATTTTTACCCTCCACGCTGCCCTCCAATACTAAATTGGTGATCCTTGATGTCTCAGAACATGTCCTATCAACCGATCCCTTCTTCTAGTCAAGTTGTGCCACAAACTCCTCTTCTCCCCAATCCTATTCAGTACCTCCTCATTAGTTATGTGATCTACCAATCTAATCTTCAGCATTCTTCTGTAGCACCATATTTCGAAAGCTTATAGTCTCGTCTTGTCCAAACTAGTTATCGCCCATGTTTCACTTCCATACATGGCTACACTCCATACAAATATTTTCAGAAACGAGTTCCTGACACTTAAATCTATATTCGATGTTAACAAATTTCTCTTCTTCAGAAATGCATTCCTTGCCATTGCCAGTCTACATTTTATATCCTCTCTACTTCGACCATCTTGAGTTATTTTGCTTCCCAAATAGCAAAACTCCTTTACTACTTTAAGTGTCTCATTTCCTAATCTAATTCCCTCAGCATCACCCGACTTAATTCGACTACATTCCATTATCATCGATTTGCTTCTCTTGATATTAATCTTATATCCTCCTTTCAAGACACTGTCCATTCCGTTCAACTGCTCTTCCAAGTCCTTTGCAGTCTCTGGCAGAATTACAACGTCATCGGCGAACCTTAAAGTTTTTATTTCTTCTCCATTGATTTTAATACCTACTCCGAATTTTTCTTTTGTTTCCTTTATTGCCTGCTCAATATACAGACTGAATAGCATCGGGGAGAGGCTACAACCCTGTCTCACTCCCTTCCCAACCACTGCTTCCCTTTCGTGATCCTCGACTCTTATAAGTGCCATCTGGTTTCTGTACAAATTGTAAATGGCCTTTCGCTCCCTGTATTTTACCCCTGCCACCTTCAGAATTTGAAAGAGAGTATTCCACTCAACATTGTCAAAAGCTTTCTCTAAGTCTACAAATGCTAGAAACATTATAGCCGGCCGCGGTGGTCTAGCGGTTCTAGGCGCTCAGTCCGAAACCGCGGGACTGCTACGGTCGCAGGTTCGAATCCTGCCTCGGGCATGGATGTGTGTGATGTCCTTAGGTTAGTTAGGTTTAAGTAGTTCTAAGTTCTAGGGGACTGATGATCTCAGATGTTAAGTCCCATAGTGCTCAGAGCCATTTGAACCATTTTTTTGCTAGAAACATAGGTTTGCCTTTCCTTAATCTTTCTTCTAAGATGAGTCGTAGGGTCAGTATTGCCTCACGTGTTCCAACATTTCTACGGAATCCAAACAGATCTTCCCCGAGGTCGGCTTCTACCAGTTTCTCCATTCGTCTGTAAAGAATTCGGGTCAGTATTTTGCAGCTGTGACTTATTAAACTGATAGTTCGGTAATTTTCACATCTGTCAACACCTGCTTTCTTTGGGATTGGAATTATTATATTCTTCTTGAAGTCTGAGGGAATTTCGCCTGTCTCATACATCTTGCTCACCAGATGGTAGAGTTTTGTTAGGACTGTCTCTCCCAAGGCCGTCAGTAGTTCCAATGGAATGTTGTCTAGTCCCGGGGCCTTGTTTCGACTCAGGTCTTCCAGTGCTCTGTCAAACTCTGCGCTCAGTATCGTATCTCCCATTTCATCTTTATCTACATCCTCTTCCATTTCCATAATATTGTCCTCAAGTACATCTCCCTTGTATAGACCTTCTATATACTCCTTCCACCTTTCCGCTTTCCCTTCTTTGCTTAGAACTGGGTTTCCATCTGAGCTCTTGATATTCATACAAGTGGTTCTCTTTTCTCCAAAGGTCTCTTTAATTTTCCTATAGGCAGTATCTATCTTACCCCTCGTGAGATAAGCCTCTACATCCTTACATTTGTCCTCTAGCTATCCCTGCTTAGCCATTTTGCACTTCCTGTCGATCTCATTTTTGAGACGTTTCTGGGCTTATTGGCGTGTAAATCAGCTGTTACTGAATGAAACTGACGTTTCCGCCACCGTTGAATAGGCCTAATTGCGGCCAGTGGCAGTTATTTTGCAGTATCCTGCGGCATGCAGCACTGTTGTTGTTAACGTTACCATTATGAAATTTGCTTTCACCATTGAGAAACTCTACTACTATTGTTAATTACTTAATGCCTACCATATTCCGATTTTTGTAAGAAGGATTCCGCCTTTATGTGAAAAGGACGGCCTCTTACAACCGTGGCGCAGTGGTTAGCACACTGGACTCGCATTCGGCAGGACGACGGTTCAATCCCGTCTTCAGCCATTCTGATTTAGGTTTTCCGTGATTTCCCTAAATCGTTTCAGGCAAATGCCGGGATGGTTCCTTTGAAAGGGCACGGCCGATTTCCTTCTCAATCCTTCCGTAACCCGAGCTTGCGCTCCGTCTCTAATGACCTCGTTGTCGACGGGACGTTAAACACTAACCACCACCACCACCACCATCTTACAACCGCGCTTTTACTTTCCAGTACTGGACTGAGCGACTGTCGATGTGTTCTGCGTAAGCACTCGGTGAACAGCAGCCAATGGGCGGACGCAGCCACACGTGCTTGTAAGCCACCGCCGCGCGCTGCCTCGCGCGGTCCCGCCGGGCGCCCGGAGCGGTGTCGACCCTCGGCGCGTATCGATTATCGCGGCCGGGGACTCCCATTAACAGCGGCGGCTGCACGCTAAGCCCCGCCTAATTAGCGACACGCGGGCGGCCAAATTACCGCCTCCTGTCCGCGGTTCGCCAGCGCCTCGGCACCGCGGTGCGCACACCGCACACCGCTCCGCCGGCCACAGCCTGTCGCGAGCACGCGTGCTAGCTAGCCCGTGTCGGACAAAGGGATCCGGCGAAACTGGCTCCCGTTCTAATACACAGGAAGGCGGTTTCTGCGCCACACAAACGTTTCGTCCAAAAATACAGGGTGAACATAAAGTCTCTAATCTTTTAAGTCGAAACGCAAATTTATGAAACAGCTGCGGTGTACATGGTTCGGCAAAAAGACCTCCCGCATTTCCAAAGGTAGTTACAAAGAAACAAACAAAGATAGAGAGAGAATACTTTTATTTGTGAAAAACAAATACTGTGCCACTTTACATTAATTTTAAAAATTATGTCCGGTGTAAGGCGTCCTCAGTTGCTGCCAAATTGACGAAGCCTTTCCCGTAACTTGTCCATAGTTTCTCACGTCATTTCCGGTGGAATGGCAGCCACTTCCTCGGTGATTGTCTCCTTACGTGCTTGCAGGGCCGTGAGGCGATGTTTGTAGACTCGAATCTTTAAATGCGCCCAAAGAAAAAAAAAAATCACAAGTTAATAAATCTGGTGACCTTGGGGGCCAGGCGATGTCTCCTCTCGAAGAAAGAAGATGTCCAGGGAACAACTCTAACAAAATTTCTAGAGAACGACGTGAGGTGTGAGCGTGGCGCCATATTGTTGGAACTAGACTTCTCTCTGTTGATGGACCACCGAGATGGGTGGCGCAGTATTAAGCACACTGGACTCGCATTCGGGAGGACGACGGTTCAAACCCGTGTCAGGTCATGCTGATTTAGGTTTTCCGTGATTTCCCTAAACCGCTTCCGTCAAATGCCAGGATGGTTTCTTTGAAAGGGCATGGCCACCTCCCTTCTCCATCCTTCCCTAAACCGATGGGACCTATAACGTCGCTGTTTGCCCCCTCCCCCCTTTCCCGAAATCAACCAATCTACCTTCAAGGATCCCAACGAACTGTTTTAGGTTAGGTGTCTGTCATTTGACAGGAGAAAATTGAGTTATTCATTAGCGTTACGACACCTTCTTCGAAAAAATAAAGACATTGCCCCCGATGAAAATGGCACGAACACCGCTATCGATCGATAGCTCCTCCATTGTGGCCTCTCGAAATATGGGAGGTCTCTTCGCCGGACCTTGTATAATGTAACATTTATCGCAATAGAAACACAAATTAGTATATCTGTTCGACAAAACTGGAGAGATTTGTGATCAACTGCGCCTATAATTCATTGTTTCAATTGTACTATGTTGTTAATCTTCACCTTGTTCCCTTTAGTTTTGATAAACTTCCAGCGCAACTACCTAGTAAGCAACTTTCCTATGCTTTAAACCTTAGCCGGCACGATAGCTCACCGTGTTCGGTCACAGGGTTAATTGTCCTCTGTAATAAAAAAAACTGAATGTACAGATAACGATGAACTTACACAGGTGTCATGGGACGTCCGCCCCGGATAAATGCAACGAACATTAACGAACAATATGAGATTAGAGAAAAATTAAGCAAAAGACCCGGGTTCGAACCACAGTACGGTACAAAATGCCCACTCGCAGCCAATATCTGTCATTTCTTTGTATCTTAATTCATGGCGGCTGCTGGATCAAAAATGGTGTTGTGGGGCGGCGGCGCCGTCTTTTTTACGAGAGCCTGAAAACTACGAGGGTTGAAACTTAAATAGTGGCAACTATTTATTCACAACCGTTACAAAAGAGTTTCATGTTTGCACCTGTTACTGTCCTTCAATGTAGTCACCAGCGTTGTGTAGAACCCGTTGCCAGCGATGTGGAAGGCGTAGTATACCGTTAGCAGAGCCTGTTCTGTTGATGGTATGAATGGAGCGGTCTACTGCCTGTCGAATCTCTGGAACAGTTCTGAAGCGAATACCACGAAGTGGTTCCTTCATCTTCAGAATCAAACCAAACTCACAAGGACTTCAGTCCGGGGAGTATGGTGGATGGTACAGTACTTCCCAGTCTTATCGACCGAACAGAGCAGCCACTGCTTGCTCTGTATGCGCCCGCGCAATGTCGTGCAAAATGACGGATGGGTTGTGCAGAAAGTATCGCCGCTTCTTTCGCAGAGGTTGTCGCAGGTGATCCTCCAAAAACGAACATTAATATCGTGCATTGCCAGTCTGCCGTGGGGGAAGGTAATGCGTTAGGATAACACCATGACAGTCGTACACGAGAATCACCATTACCTTCACCATACTGGGACTCTGATGCACTTCCGACTTTCGTGGCGACCCATAATAACTCCATGAGTTGAACTGGTGTTTCAGTTTTTTCTCGTACGATGTGGCCCATGTCTCATCCAGTGTTTCGATACGGCGTAGGAAAGTCTCTCATTCGCGCTCATAGCGCTCTAAGTGCGTCTGAGCAGCACTGTAACACATCCATTACTGCATTTCCGAGCCGGCCGAAGAGGCCGTGCGGTTATAGGCGCTGCAGTCTGGAACCGTGAGGCCGCTACGGTCGCAGGTTCGAATCCTGCCTCGGGCATGGATGTGTGTGATGTCCTTAGGTTAGTTAGGTTTAACTAGTTCTAAGTTCTAGGGGACTAATGACCTCAGAAGTTGAGTCCCATAGTGCTCAGAGCCATTTGAACCATTTGAACTGCATTTACGTCAAGTCATGGGAAACCTATCGTGATGCAATTTTTCGCATGCCCAGGGGTTTCTTCAGGATGCGAAGCACAGTCGTATGCGCTAATCCGGTTTCGTGGGCGAGCTCACGAATCGTATTGCATCGATCACTGTCTACTAACGCGGCAACAGCATGCACTTCTTCAGAGACGCTAGGACGACCTGCGCGATGCATGTCTGTCACAGTTTGCCGACCTTCATTGAAGGCTTCCACCCAACTTGCCACTGTTCTGTACGGCAATGCCGATTCCCCGCACGCCTCTTGAAGACCTTGATGACACTGTCGTGCTGTACGACCTCTGGCACATTCAATCTTGATCCAGCTCCGTTGTTCCTGTTTCGAAAACATAGTGATACAGTTACGTTTGACCGCTCGCTCACAAGTGACTGTGTTTCCCTCGATTGTGCGCACGCCGGTGACGTGGGACGAGCGAGTCCATTTGCTCGGAAGTAAGGTAGGTATGTCAACAACGTGTGCTATCAGCGACAATAGTAGATTCCATTGCATAGTGTCTCCACATCAGTGTTGCCACTATTTAAGTTCCAACCTACGTATTTTTGCCGTCAACCTGAAAGCGATGGAGAATATATTGAGCATAGTTCCCAGTCTGCAAGTCCACGTTCTTCTTTTGTTCACTGAAGGAAATGTTCCTACTCTCTGTTTACTCAACAGGATCAGGAATTATGATTATAAATCAAAGTTTTGAGTTCTAACTGATCGTGATATTTTATAAACTTTCACACACACACACAACATAGTAATATTCCTGATAGTAATAATAATAATGTTTCTATCATCAACATCACTATGAGCAGTTCATAGGCGACCTCTGCGGTAAGTTCCCATTAAGTAGCATTTCACCCTGACTTCTGATAAAGTTACTTGCTCGCTACAAAAGTGGAAAATAATGCCATTACTTGCTACACGGTTTTATTAACATTACGGACGGCACACAAATTACTTCGGCGAAATCTAAGTGATCCAGGACGGTGTACAGTTCTCGCGAGTTCACTTCCTATTTGTACCGAAGAAACAAAAGCTGCACCCTGGCTGTGACGTCACCCGAGGCAGCACGTAAGCCGGCGTTTGACTGATGTGGACCTTATGGTAGCTGGGTGCGAAGTGAAGTCAAGTCACTGCCTCTCTGGCCAAATTTATATACGGGTGCAGCGGTCGGCCGAAGAGAACACCTGCCGTCATTCGCTCTATCCCCAAGTAGCAGCATCTAAATGGCCGCTTTCTTGGACACATTTTGTAACACCGTTGTGTATCAATTTACAATCTTCGTAATTTTTGTACTAATGTAGGCTTTAATCACAGAAAATTTCGCCTAGGTATAAACTTTGCGATCTACAATTTTTAGAACGTAACTGACACTAGAACATGACCTCTGAACTACAACTTTAAGAGACCTTCTAGTGATTGGTATTTGCACCAAAGTCTTGAAACTTCTTGTATCTTCATTATTTAATGGTTCAAATGGCTCTGAGCACTATGGGACAAAACTTCTGAGGTCATCAGTCCCCTAGAACTTAGAACTACTTAAACCTAACGAACCTAAGGACATCACACACATCCATGCCCGAGGCAGGATTCGAACCTGCGACCGTAGCGGTCACGCGGTTCCAGACTGAAGCGCCTAGAACCGCACGGCCACACCGGCCGGCCAATTATTTAATAGACGTAATAAAGTGCTTTAGTCAGAACCGTCTATCATTAATATAACGTATACTTAATCTGCTACAACTGAGGGAGTTTTTGTTCCAAATTTAGTTTTCAGTAAATTACTTCAAAACTATTAGCGGTAGCTTAATGGGGTTACATAGTTAAGGTTTTCGTATCAAACTGACGCTCCATACCAATTTTCTCTTTCTAAGTCTAATATTTAGCGAGTTCAATTTTTCTTAAAAAGTTGGATTCTGACCAACATTTTGTTTCTTTGAAGTTGAAACTTGTAACAGTTAATCTTGGCATAGATTTGCACATTCTGACCAATTTTTGGCTTAAAACTTTAATATTTAGCGCCACTTCTTTTTTATTTAAAACCGTATCTTTAGGGAAATATATTCGTCTGACTGCTCTGAGATTTGACAATTTAAAAACTAAGGGCGAGCCAAAAGTCCTTGGACACATTCATAAGTTGGAAGATTAAAGGGAAAATTGAAATGTGATGATGGGAACATAGGTTTGATGTGGGGTCGCAACTTTTGGAGTGAATGTCATTCATGGGCGCCATTTTGAAATCCACCATTTTGGATTCAAGTCATTTTTTTTAAATGGGAAGGGGTGTGTGTGACACATCAAATAACACTGCTTGAACTCTGGAATTTAGTGGTGTAATTTGTTTTTGTCTATCTTGTACAGTTTAGAGGTTATTAATGTTCAAAGTTGATACCGACTGCTACAACACATGTTCTACGTGTTGTCTGTTGTGACTTGGCGAGACAGCCAAGCCACTATGAGGTAGCCGAAAGGCACGCGTTTAAGCTCACGCAGGCTGGCGTGAGGTCTGGAACAGGTAAAGTAATTGAGACTAGCAAATCAAGTACGTAGCTGCTGGAATACTTAACTTTAATCCATAATTGGTGAACATCGGTCTGACGGTATATGCATCACAAGGTAAGTAGCAAATGATAATGGCGTCTTGCTAGGTCGTAGCAAATGACGTAGCTGAAGGCTATGCTATCGTCTCGGCAAATGAGAGCGTAATTTGTCAGTGAACCATTGCTAGCAAAGTCGGCTGTACAAATGGGGCGAGTGCTAGGGCGTCTCTCTAGACCTGCCGTGTGGCGGCGCTCGGTCTGCAATCACTGATAGTGGCGACACGCGGGTCCGACGTATACTACCGGACTGCGGCCGATTTAAAGGCTACCACCTAGCAAGTGTGGTGTCTGGTGGTGACACCACATTGTCCATCCCGTGCAATGCACAACTGTAGTCGCCGCAACCACTCAGACTGCACACGGAGGAGAGTGTCTCCTGCAATTTGGTCACAGGCGTGTTGTATGCGTTCCTCCAGGTGTCTCAAATCACGGATGCTCTCAGCATACACTATCTGCTTAAGATGTCCCCATAGATAAAAAATCAAGGGGCGTTAAGTCAGGGGATCTGGGCGGTCACCCCACGGGACCACGGCGACCAATCCACTTCCCTGACAGTTGTTCCTCCAACCATTCACGGACACCAATGCCATAGTGTGGAGGGGCTCCATCGTGCTGAAAATAAGATGGGTAAATGCCGTCAGCGTTCATTGTGGATGGGAACACAAGGTCCTGCAGCAGCATCAGATACTGTGGTGCAGTTAAGGTGTTGTAAATGAAAAATGGCCCAATGATGAAGGCGTCCCATATGCCACACCACACCATCACCTTCGCTGGACTATGTTCTCGAATTGGGGCAACCCAGTTCGGATTTGCGTCTCTCCAGTATCGACAATTATGTCGACTGACCTTCCCGTTCAAAGTGAAATACCCCTCGTCGCTGAACAGTATGCCCGTGGCAAACGAAGGATCCACTTCGTGTTGTTCAGTAGCCCACAGGCAGAACTCCGACCCGCGATCAGGGTCATCTTTGTTAAGTCGATGTTGCACCTGCAACTTGTAAATATGCCACTTATTTGTTTGCAATATCCGGACAACGGAGGTTTGGCTTATTCCACATGCTAGGGCCACACGACGGGTACTTCGCTTAGGACTTTTCACAAACGACGCAACAACCGCAGTTGCAGTTTCCTCATTGGTGGCAGTCCTTGGTCGCCCACTACGTGCCCTATCGTGAACAGAGGCCGTCTCCCGGAATTTGGTGATCACGTGAGCCACCGTGCTGTGCGATACCGGTTCTCTATCTGGGTGCCGTCTGTTGTAGTCAGCTGCTATTGTGCGGTAGCTATGTTCCAATGATATAAGGATGATTTCGATCTTCTGTTCACATGTCAGATCCATTTTAGATCACCTGGAACAAAGAGAGGCACGGTATCAAGGTAACTTTGAACATTAATAACTTCTAAACCGTACAAGACAGACAAAAACAAATTACACCGCTCAATTCCAGAGCTCAAGCGAGTGTTATTTGATGTTTCACACCCCCCCCCCCCTTCCCATTTAAAAAAAATGACTTGAATCCAAAATGGCGGATTTCAAGATAGCGGCGATGAATGACATTCACTCCAAAAGTTGTCGCCCCACGTCAAACCTATGTTCCCATCATCACATTTCAATTGTCCCTTTAATCTTCCAACTACTGAGGCAAATGTTGACAAAGTTTGGGAAAGAAACTATAATTTTTATTTTCATCTTTAGATTATGGCTTAATACTTTGTATGCTACGCACAGGCGCGTTATGATGACGTGGCGCTAGTAGCAGTGAACTGGGGTGAGTCCCGGCACACTCTCAACAGCGCCTGTTTCACCACAGTATTTGTTCTTTCCGATTCGTTTCAAGTAAAAGATTTGCACGAAAAAGTGCGTTTCATTGAGCTGCAACTAAACGGATCCACATTGATGATTATTAACGTAATTTGCATCAAATGTGTGATTAAGAATTTGTCGGATATATCGGAAATTTGACAACGACACGTGAAGACGTGTCCTAGCCGCTGCTGAGTGTCGCAGACGGGCGTCCCCGCCGAGCCTCGCCTCGGCAGGCGGCGCACGCAGATCTAATTTCTCACTCCATTCGACCCGCGGGCCTCCCTTCTGTCAGTGCCGGCGGCCATTCCCAGACTCACCAGCTCTCCTCCGACAGGGGTCGCCACGCTGACGCGTCGAGGAGCGCGCGGTGAACCGTGTAATTGCCAGTGGGCGCTCTCGTCTGCTCTCACAAGACACATGTACCTGTTGGTATGGTTTCAGTATGTAAGAGCGTCTAGACTCCTCTTATCTCTATCTTTCTGCCAAGTCTGGTTACAGGTAAGAAACGTAAAATCTTCATAGATGAGGACGGCAGTCTGTACACTGTGTCCGAGAAGACCCCGCACTCCTAGGTCAAAATAGTATACTGGGTGTAGCAATTATCTTGAGCACCCGCAACAAAATATGTCCAGAAACAAAATTAAAAAAAAAAGTATCAATCATGTTGTAACTCTTCAGGTTTTCCCGGCGAGATCTTGACATGTGGAATAATCGGGTCTACTGCCGGATGTTTGTGTCGCTCTGGCACAATATTTAGGCCACGTAACTCGTTGCCTTCCTCAGGTGCTACCTGAGACTGCCGCCTGGCGGGACGACAAAGAGAGCACCCAGCGCCCTCTGGGCGTAAATGCTGGACAAGATCCTCCAATACGGCAGTCTCAGGTAGCACCTGAAGAAGGCAACGAGTTACGTGGCCGAAATATTGTGCTAGCGCGACACAAACATCCGGCAGTAGACCCGATTATTCCACATATCAATCATGTTGTTTACTTGCCAGGGGGTATTAACCAGCATGATTTATCTTTCACTGAGGTGGCAAAAGTCAAGGGATACCTCTTAATATCGTTTCGGACCTCATTTGGCCGACGTAGTGTAGCAACTCGATATGGTATATACTGAACAAGCCGTTGAAAGTCTCCTGCAGAATTATTGACCCGTGCTGCCTCTAAAGTCGTCCACAATTCCGAAAGCGTTGCCGGTGCAGGATAGTTCAAATGGCTCTGAGCACTATGGGATTTAACATCTGAGGTCATCAGTCCCCTAGAACTTAGAACTACTTAAACCTAACTAACCTAAGGATAGCACACACATCCATGCCCGAGGCAGGATTCGAACCTGCGACCGTAGCATCAGCGCGGTTCCGCACCGAAGCACCTAGAGCTACTCGGCCACAGCAGCCGGCCCGGTGCAGGATTTTGTGCATGAACTGACCTCTCGATTATGTTCCATAAACGTTCGGTGGCTCACCATATCATTCTCTCAAATTGTTCAGGATGTTCTTCAAACAATCGTGAACAATTGCGATCCCGGGACATCCATAAAAATTCCATCGTTGTTCCGGAACATGAAGTCCATGAATGGCTGCGTCTCCAAGTAGCCGAAAATAACCATTTTCAGTCATTGACCCGTTCAGTTGGACCAAAGAACCCAGTCCACCCAGGTAAACACAGCCAACACCATTATGAAACCACCACCAGCTTTCACAGTGCCTTGTTGATAACTTGGGTCCATGGATAAGTGGGGTTGTTCCCCACTCGAAAATTACCATCACTTCTTACGAAATCCAGACTCCTCTGACTATACCACGATTTTCCAGTCGTCTAGGATCCAATCGAGATGGTTATTAGCTCACGAGATGCTCTGCTACCGATGCCGCGCTGTGAACAAACGGCCGCGCGGGATTAGCCGAGCGGTCTCGAGCGCTGCAGTCATGGACTGTGCGGCTGGTCCCGGCGAAGGTTCGAGTCCTCCCTCGGACATGGGTGTGTGTGTTCATCCTTAGGATAATTTAGGTTACGTAGTGTGTAAGTTTAGCGACTAATGACCTTAGCAGTTAAATCTCATAAGATTTCACACACATTTGAACATGTGTTAGCAAACGCACCCGCGTCGGTCGTCTGCTGCGATAGCCCATTAACTCCACAATTCGCTGACGGATACATTATTCATACGTACGATATTAATTTTTGCTGTTGTTTCACGCAATGTTGCTTGTTGATTAGCACTGTATGCAAACGCCGCTGCTCTCGTCACATTCTTGACACTGTGGATCTCGGAATATTGACTGCCCTAACGAAGTTCGGAATGGAATATCCCATGCATCTAGCTCAAACTACAGTTCCGAGTGCAAAGTCTGTTAATTCCGGTCCTGCGGACATAATCACGTCGGAAGCCTTCTCATGTGAAGCAAGTGAGTACAAATGACAGTTCCACCAATGGACTGTCCTTTCATACCTCGTGTATGCGATTCTACCGCCATCTGAATATGTGCATAACGCTATGCAAGGCTTTTATCACCTCAGTGAATTAGAGCTTTGTTCGTTACGAAGATACGAGCAGCAGTACTTTCTTTTAAAAATAGGACCGTATATTTTCTATTTGGTAATCCACTTTATCTCCTCAGTAACTATTCCAAAATGTATTTACAAAACATGACGTTATTAAAAACAGAATAAAGTTGACTTTGACTTACACACAGCACATGTACTCAGGGTAACGTAACTTGTCCATTTGCTGGATTTGAGTAAACAGATGGATACTCAAGGAAAATGCATATCGGTTGTTCAGTCGACATTCGTTAGTTCAAGGTTTGTGTGAGTACAGTGTGTGCTAACGTAAAGATCAGAGCTTCATTTCAGTCGGACGGCTCCAGAATGTTGTTCCAGCACCTACCAGGGAATTTGTGTTTTGAACTGACTGGAACAAGTCAGCACCGTAGATTTAAAACAGTAAACACGTAGTAAATCGCAACGGAACTACAATTGGACACTGCGCCGCCCCAGTAAAACGTGACAATGGGTAACCAACGGATGGGATAGGCTGGGGCATGGGGTGAGGTACTGTGTGTGTGTGTGTGTGTGTGTGTGTGTGTGTGTGTGTGTGTGTGTGTTTGTGCATACTTGATACCTAAGAACTTGAGCTTCATTCCGAAATTGTGGTTCATACATATCGCCTTTTGTGTAAACCTGCCAGGAACCTCATCGGTCTAGTAGCATGGCATATTATCTGTCAATGAGGAATAAATAACGTTCACCGAGCAGCCAAAATCAATCTGTTTGAATATTGTGGCTGGTATCAGTTGAAAAAAAGACATCATAGTCACGAAGACTAATGACTAAGGTTTTTGGTCTTATTGTTTCGATTATAACTTACTGTGTTTTAAAAACTTGTACTTCATAGCAGTACTTTGTAAAAAATCATTTCTTATTGTAAGTTTTACTACAACTTTTCACAAATGGAAACTTGTGATTTTTATGGCTACCTGTTTAAGGGAGAGAGGGGGAGGAGGGGGTATTTTGTTTGGAGATGTGTTTTCCAGCACTTAAAATTTTAGAAACTGAAAACTGGCAGAAACCTTCATTGTAGAAGCCTGCAAGGCACATCTAGGAACTCGTTCTTTCTTAGTAATGTATCGAACAATTACACTGCACTCCTCTGTCTCGACGTTTCCAAATCTTTACACATCGTTATTTCTTGCTTTATTCGTTCCTGTGATTCCTTTCAGCAGAAGATCACAAGGAAAGCCTCACTGAAACCCCTGTATGATACGTAAGTTAGTGCGATTGTCCTCGTTCCTACAGCCATGTTCTCATCTAAATGTGCACACAAAAAGTCTAATTTATATTATAGTGGCCATATTGATGGCAACAACAAATCAAATTGAGAAATCCATCCTTTGGGGGTGGAGTGCATTCCCACTATCTTGTTCATCTGAAATCTGCTTACTGAAAGGAAGTGTTTAAAATCAAGTGCCTCTTCCACCCTGGTGCACGTTCTAGTTGGTACTGGTGACTCTCCATTGTTTTCCTCCTTTCTTGCATGTGCAGCAGACTCGTTACTGCAGCTTGCTCTTGTGTTATTGTTTCATTCATTTCTCCCACGTGCGTCGTCAGTTAGTGGTGCACTATTATGTGTTTCACTGAATCCTATTTCTGCTCTTTGCACTTGCGTTGCTTGTTCTCTGAATCTGTCAACATTTGGATTTTTCACTGTCGTGCCTTCTTGAATTGAAGTAAAGACCGATCATCTTCTGGTACTGCTCCCGAAATTGTTTTTGAGCGCTCTGGCCCCATAATTCTCTTACACAGTTCTCTTGATTACACATCCCTAACTCCCCTCAGCTTTTTCTAGTCTGCTAGCAATATATTCTTCATTGTTATCTATCCTCTCTTCTCTACAGCCTATCTGTTCCTCCTGCTCTTCCTGCTTATCGTTAATCTTCTCAGAGTCTTGTTCTGACCAGTAGTTGTTCTAATAGGACACTCATTTCTCTCCTTGTCTTTTTTGCCTCCCTAGCCATTTTTTAGCCACTTGCGCATCTTCTTCTGTAGATTCATATTTTGATTCTTTCGCCACTTTTCTAACCCCTTTCGTTTTTGCAGTTGCTAGTATCCACTTTCCCTCATTTCCTTTCTAATTGCTTTTGCTTCCTCCCTGGCTTCTTTCCTTAATTCTTCTACTCTTATTTTCAGTTCTCTTTTAATCCTTTCTGCTTCCTACCACATCTCCCTAGCCTCTTCCCTTGCCTCTTCTGCCACTTTGCTTGTTTCTTTTGCTTCTCTGCTTCTGCTCTTGCTTCCTCCCTTGTCTTTCTTGCCTCTTCCTTTGTATATTTCCTAATCTTTCCTACTCTTTTCTAATTTTTTCTAAACGTCTTGGCATCTTCTTTCCTACCCTTACTGTTCGTCTCACCCTTTTTTGTAAAAAATTCTAATACAGTAAAATATGTGCCTTCCCACTTGTCTCTTGTACTTGGGGTTCTTCTTATGGGGCAGCCAAACTGTACAGCTCCATTTTGAAAAATGAAGAAATTCGCAGGACTGCTGCTTAATCCACAATATTTTATTGGATGCACGACCCATTTCGGAACAGATACAGTTCCATCATCTAGTGTAAAAAAATAAAATCACTTAATCAAAAATGTTCAAATGTGTGTGAATTTCTAAGGGACCAAACTGCTGAGGTCATCGGTCCCTAGACTTACACACTAATTAAACTAACTTATGCTAAGAATGACACACACACCCATGCCCGAGGAAGGACTCGAACCTCCGGCGGGAGGGACCGCGCAGTTCATGACATGGCGCCTCTAACCGCGCTGCCACTCCGTGAGGCAAAATCACTTAACCATCTGAAGTCATACTCGCCCAACTTTTGGATCCATGACAACAATGGGTTGACGATTACTTCAGATGATTAAGCGATTCTATTTTTTTTAATTTTTTTTGGAACGGTGACTGTTCCGAAACCGGTCTTGAAACCAATAAAAGACTGAGGGTTGAGCAGCTGTCATGCGATTTTCTTCATTTTTCAAAATATTCTACTTAGAGTTGACATCTGTGAGCTCAGTCAAGTGTATTTCTATGGTGGCATGTTCGGACTACCATTCTCCTCTAGCTCGTAATTTCTGATTTTTGCTATAGCATCAACTTGTTGTGAAAGGAGTGGGACCTCTTCATCACTATCATAACCCACAGCGCCTGCTTATTCCTTGCTTACTTCTACCTCTTTCATTTTTGGATTCACTCTGAGCTGCCTATTTCGCGGGAAAAATTATCTGCTCCTCTCTAGTGTCTCCTTATTTCTTACTTAATCTAAAGTTATAATATTGATGTTCTACACTTTGCAATGGATACAAAAGTTAACTGCCTACGATTAAAAACTTTGTCGTCAGATGAACATTTCTAATCTGTTTCGCAAAGATCACAGAAATATCCGAAATCATTGCCAGAGGTTCATCAAATTATACTATACCCTCACTCTGTTAAAGAGAGATTAATGACGCTAGCTAGTTGGCCACCTAGATCTCTTCCCAGCGAAACATTGTTAGTTAAGCAGCACACAACAGAATTAATAAATGATAATTTTTGGCCCAGCAGTGACTCAATGGGTGGGGATAATCACAAATTTTTACTAATTACGCAAAAGGATGACTAACTATGGAATGGAACACAAAGGTAAAATAAATCACTGAGTTTATTAATAATGACTGATTTTAAATATTTTTATGTAATCATGTAAAGTATTGCTCCTGATACGACAAATATCTATTGTAAAGTTAAGTTGGAAAGAACTGTTGTTGGCAAACTTTAGGATAGAGAAGCAGATTAGATTAGATTTAGTTTTCGTTCCATAGGCCCAACAAACGTGATGATTCTCGTGGATATCGAACTTGTCAGAAAGTATAACATAAAAAAATAGAACATTTCAATGTAATGCTCACTTCCATGATAATTTGTCAGAAGATTGTCAAAATGTGTGACAATTTTTACAGAATTAATACTCTGTCAGAATGAAACATAGTTATGTACTTTTGATAAATGTATCATACACAAAATACCTAATCATGACTGTTATGAGCAAGTACTGTAAAATCTGAAATCTAACAGACTTTTTACTTAAGCTGGTCTAACAGCCCCTTTTAAGATATTTGTCTAGAGAGTAGAAGGAGTTACGTACCACAAAGTTTTTCAAACTCTGTTTAAACTGTGCTGTATCTGAAATGAAGTTTTTAATGGTGGCTGACAGTTGATCGAAAATGTGTGTTCCTGAATATTGGATACCTTTTTGGACCAAGGTAAGTGATTTTACATCTTCATGCAGATTGCTCTTATTCCAAGTATTGAGCTATTGGTTGGAGATAAAGATATATTATTTGCAAAAAAATTTCATTAATTAATATATCTACTGAGAAGCACTCGTTAGAATACGCAGTTCCTTGAAGAGGCTTCTACATGCTGGTCTTGAATGTAAACCACAAATGAGTCCTGTTACACACTTTTTGCACTCCAAAATCATTTGCTCGGTTTGACATGTTGTTTTTGTTGTTGTTGTTGTTGTTGTTGTGGTCTTCAGTCCTGACACTGGTTTGATGCAGCTCTCCATGTTACTCTATCCTGTGCAAGCTTCTTCATCTCCCAGTACTTACTGCAACCTATATCCTTCTGAATCTGCTTAGTGTATTCATCTCTTGGTCTCCCTCTACGATTTTTACCCTCCACGCTGCCCTCCAATGCTAAATTTGTGATCCCTCGATGCCTCAGAATATGTCTTACCAACCAGTCCCTTCTTCTTGTCAAGTTGTGCCACAAACTCCTCTTCTCCCCAATTCTGTTCATTACCTCCTCATACATACATGGAAGAACCCTGGAGATACTAAAAGGTATCAGATAGATTATATAATGGTAACACAGAGATTTAGGAACCAGGTTTTAAACTGTAAGACATTTCCAGGGGCAGATGTGGACTCTGACCACAATCTATTGTTTGTGAAATGTTGGTTGAAACTGAAGAAACTGCAAAAAGGTGGGAATTTAAGGAGATGGGACCTGGATAAACTGAAAGAATCAGAGGTTGTACAGAGTTTCAGGCAGAGGAAGGGAACAATTGACAAGAATGGGGGAAAGAAACACAGCAGAAGAAGAATGGGTAACTTTGGGGGATGAAATAGTGATGGCAGCAGAGGATCAAATAGGTAAAAAGACGAGGGCTAGTAATAATCCTTGGGTAAAAGAAGAAATATTGAATTTAATTGATGAAAGGAGAAAATATAAAAATGCAGTAAATGAAGCAGGCTAAAAGGATTACAAAAGTCTCAAAAATGAGATCGACAGAAAGTGCAAGATGGCTAAGCAGGGATGGCTAGAGGACAAATGTAAGGATGTAGAGGCTTATCTCACGAGGGGTAAGATAGATACTGCCTAAAGGAAAATTAAAGAGACCTTTGGAGAAAGGAGAACCACTTGCATGAATATCAAGAGCTTTGATGGAAACCCAGTTCTAAGCAAAGAAGGGAAAACAGAAAGGTGGAAGGGGTGTATAGAGGGTCTATACAAGGGCAATGTACTTGAGGACAATATTATGGAAATGGAAGAGGATGTAGATGAAATGGGAGATACGATACTGTATGAAGAGCTTGACAGAGTACTGAAAGATCTGAGTCGAAACAAGGCCCCGGGAGTGGACCAGATTCCATTAGAACTACTGACCGCCTTGGGAGAGCCAGTTCTGACAAAACTCTAGCGTCTGGTGAGCAAGATGTATGAGACAGGCGAAATACCCTCATAGTTCAAGAAGAATATAATAATTCCAATACCAAAGGAAGCAGGTGTTGACAGATGTGAAAATTACCGAACTATCAGTCTAATAAGTCACAGCTATAAAATACTAACGCGAATTCTTTACAGACGAATGGAAAAACTGGTAGAAGCCGATCTCGGGGAAGATCAGTTTGGATTCCGTAGAAATATTGGAACACGTGAGGCAATACTGACTCTACGACTTATCTTAGAAGAAAGATTAAGAAAAGGCAATCCTGCGTTTCTAGCATTTGTAGACTTAGAGAAAGCTTTTGACCATGTCGACTGTAACACTCTCTTTCAAATTCTAAAAGTGGCAGGGGTAAAATACAGGGAGCGAAAGGCTATTTACAATTTGTACAGAAACCAGATGGCAGTTATAAAAGTCGAGGGGCATGAAATGGAAGCAGTGGTTGGGATGGGAGTGAGACGGGGTTGTAGCCTCTCCCCGATGTTATTCAATCTGTATATTGAGCAAGCAGTAAAGGAAACAAAAGAAAAATTCGGATTAGATATTAAAATCCATGGAGAAGAAATAAAAACTTTGTGGTTCGCCGATGACATTGTAATTCTGTAAGAGACAGCAAAGGACTTGGAAGAGCAGTTGAACGGATTGGACAATGTCTTGAAAGGAGGATATAAGATGAACATCAACAAAAGCAAAACGAGAATAATGGAATGTAGTCGAATTAAGTCGCGTGATGCTGAGGGAATTAGATTAGGAAATGAGACACTTAAAGTAGTAAAGGAGTTTTGATATTTGGGGAGCAAAATAACTGATGATGGTCGAAGTAGAGAGGACATAAAATGTAGACTGGCAATGGCAAGGAAAGCGTTTCTGAAGAAGAGAAATTTGTTTACATTGAGTATAGATTTAAGTGTCAGGCAGTCGTTTCTGAAAGTATGGAGTGTAGCCATGTATGGAAGTGAAACATGGACGATAAATAGTTTGGGCAAGAAGATAGTAGAAGATTTCTAAATATGGTGCTACAGAAGGATACAGAAGATTAGATGGGTAGATCACGTAACTAATGAGGAGGTTGTTGTTGTTGTGGTCTTCAGTCCTGAAACTGGTTTTATGCAGCTCTCCATGATACTCTATCCTGTGCAAGCTGCTTCATCTCCCAGTACGTACTGCAGCCTGCATCCTTCTGAATCTGCTTAGTGTATTCATCTCTTGGTCTCCCTCTACGATTTTTACCGTTCACGCTGCCCTACAATACTAAATTGGTGATCGCTCGATGTCTCAGAACATGTCCTACCAACCGATCCTTTCTTCTAGTCAAGTTGAGCCACAAGCTCCTCTTCTCCCCAATTGTATTCAATACAGCCCTACATTTGTCCTCTAGCCATCCCTGCTTAGCCATTTTGCGCTTCCTGTCGATCTCGTGACAATTGTTCCCTTATGCTCTCCCTGAAACTCTGTACAACCTCTGGTTTAGTCAGTTTATCCATGTCCCATCTCCTTAAATTCCCACCTTTTTGCAGTTTCTTCAGTTTTAATCTACAGTTCATAACCAATAAATCGTGGTCAGAGTCCACATCTGCCCCTGGAAATGTCTTACAATTTAAGACCTGGTTCCTAAATCTCTGTCTTACCATTCTATAATCTATCAGATACCTTCTAGTATCTCCAGGATTCTTCCATGTGTACAACCTACTTTTATGATTCTTGAACCAAGTGTTAGCTATGATTAAGTTATGCTCTGTGCAAAACGGCTTCCTCTTTCATTTCTTACCTCCGATCCATATTCACCTACTATTTTCCTTCTCTCCGTTTTCCTACTCTCGAATTCCAGTCACGCATGACTATTAAATTTTCGTCTCCCTTCACTACCTGAATGATTTCTTTTATCTCATCATACATTTCATCAATTTCTTCATCATCTACAGAGCTAGTTGGCATATAAACTTGTACTACTGTAGTAGGCGTGGGATCCGTATCTATCGTGGCCACAATAATGCGTTCACTATGCTGTTTGTAGTAGCTTACCCGCACTCCTGTTTTTTTATTCATTATTAAACCTACTCCTGCATTACACCTATTTGATTTTGTATTTATAACCCTGTATTCACCTGACCAAAAGTCTTGTTCCTCCTGCCACTGAACTTCACTAATTCCCACTATATCTAACTTTAACCTATCCATTTCCCTTTTTAAATTTTCTAACCTACCTGCCCGATTAAGGGATCTGACATTCCACGCTCCTATCCGTAGAACGCCCGTTTTCTTTCTCCTGATAAGTACGTCCTCTTGAGTAGGCCCCGCCCGGAGATCCGAATGGGGGACTGTTTTACCTCCGGAATATTTTACCCAAGAGGACACCATCATCATTTAACCATACAGTAAAGCTGCATGCCCTCGGGAAATATTACGGCTGTAGTTTCCCCTTGCATTCAGCCGTTCGCATTACCAGCACAGCAAGGCCGTTTTGGTTAGTGTTACAAGGCCAGATCAGTCAATTACTCAGACTGTTGCCCCTGCAACTACTGAAAAGGCTGCTGCCCCACTTCAGGAACTACATGCTTGTCTGACCTCTCAACAGATACCCCTCCATTGTGATTGCACCTATGGTACGGCCATCTGTATCGCTGAGGCACGCAAGCCTCCCCACCAACGGCAAGGTCCATGGTCCATGGTTCATTGGGGGGGGGGGGGGGGCAAGTTGGCACAAAATATAATCCCATACGACATAATAGAATGAAAGTAAGCAAACTATGCAAAGTCTCCTGAATATGATGTTATTCACATTGCAAGTACAGACTTGTTTAGGTGCTTCAGCAATTCCGTGAGACGCTCTTCGTAAGTGAATTTATTATCGAATCGTAATCCCAGAAAGTTAACAGTGTCAACCTCTTCTATCTGAATGTCTTCATATGTTACACACATGCTGGATGGAAATTTCTTACAGGTTCTGAACTGCATTTAGTATGTCTTTTCAAAGTTTAATGACAGTGAATTAGCTTTAAACTATTTATTAATGTCAGTGAAAATTTGATTATCAGCCATTTCTATATATGTACTTGACTTCCCATATATTTCAATGTTTGTATCATCTGCAAAGAAAACAACGGAGCATCTGGCAATGTAACAGACGAGAGATCATTACACGATAAAAAGCAACGGATCCAAGATGGAACCATGTAATTAATTCCGAATCAGATGGAGACTGATTGCTTACTCTACAGGTATTTCGCAACGACACCTTTTGTTTCCTGTTAGTTAGGTAAGACTCGAACCATTTTGCAACACTGCCAGTGAAAGCATAATATTTTAATTTACTTAAGAGAATTCTGTGATTCACACAGTCAAGGACTTTTGACAGATCACAGAGAATGTGATGCTAAATTCAGCTTCCTGACGAAATAAAGGTGAGTGACCAAAATCCACGAATGGACGACAGTGACTGCTTATCATGCTCGAAATAGAAGTGGAGTCATTGTTCAGCTATACCTGCCCAAGTGGCCGAGTCGAATCTAATCGTGAGATTATGGAGAGTTACTAAACTCATCGCGATCTATGCTGCCGGTGCTGCACTTCATGGCACTATCACTGAAGTGTCAAAAAACTGTTCAAATGTGTGTGAAATCTTATGAGACTTAACGGCTAAGGTCATCAGTCCCTAAGCTTACACGTTACTTAACCTAAATTATCCTAAGGACAAACACACCCATGCCCGAGGGAGGACTCGAACCTCCGCCGGGATCAGCCGCATAGTCCATGACTGCAACGCCTCAGACCGCTCGGCTAATCCCGCGCGGCAGTGAAGTGTCAATATGTTGGCTGCGGGTGGTGTTGATGCTCGTTAACTCCACCTGTTCATGTGCAGCAACTGCCAGAAGACCTCTAGGTGAAGTACCCACCTGAAGTGTCCTGACCGAAATGTCTCAATCCCTTCCAACACGGAAGCGTTTTGCGAACGTCCAGAGCAGTGAAACACCTAGCTAAGGCACTTAACCGGCGTCGTCTCTCCAGGAAGCAACTGCCACAATAGGGAGCTTGGGTCCCAGCAGTAGTTTCTCCAACCTACGTCCAGATGCTTTCCCCTCCTCCCAAGCACACCATAAAGTTAGACAGTCCTTACGTTGGAAAGTCCTGTCTGCTTTGTGACGTGCACAGTTCGCCGAGTTCGTTTTAAGTCGCACCCAGTACACATCCATAAAGTATCTGCAGAAGTGGAAATGAAAAAGTGGAAATAAATCGACTTCACAATCACTGTCATAATACTGAAAAATATAAATACGTAAGAATTTACGCAATTTCCGCAACTTCGATTGGACTTGATTGTGATGTTATTAATTTGCATATCAAACTGGCTCTAATCTGCGTATCAAAAAGGTAGCCAATTTGCACAGGAAAGTATTGCGGGATGAAAAGAGATCAAGCACACGGTTTAGACGCTTTACAGCTTCACTCCGAATCACGTCTACTCTTTCTGCGCCACTTGCTCCGTAAGTGAAGATGCCGCCAGACAAAAGTCCAACAGGCTGCTATGTCTGGCTGACTGCCATAATTACCTGTATCTCTGAGTCGTTTATCGTGATACGCCGCATGGGGCCCAGCGACTTTGATCTGAGATAACGTGGTTGCAACAGGAAGACACTCTGACTCTAGTTTTCATGTTGTATGGACGACGATCCAGGTTTGCCTCATATGTTGAGTGAGATTTCAACATGCACTTGGATCAGTTGTGCATATCACACGTGTATCACTTTTCGTTTCTTGCATATCGTGTTGCTTTCAATTCATATATATGAGAAGTAAATCCTCTTGTCACGTATTTGTTCAAATGGCAATGAAAGTTAGCATTCCTTTGTGATCAGTTCGTAAACATGAGCTCAGTTAGATGGAGAAATCTAATTTGCATGGAGAACTGCATCAAACCAGTCTCAGGACTGATGACCACAACAGCAACAACAATTTTGATTTACACATCGAAGAGCACCGGTAACATTCAACCCCCCCCCACTCTCTCTCTCTCTCTCTCTCTCTCTCTCTCTCTCTCTCTTTTTCTCCACTAAAAGTAGAAAGAATGCGTTCACTGTATTATTTTTTGGTCTTGTCAAATAAATACAGAAGTGACGATTTTGTACACGCCTTGACACGAATTGCAATTCCTCACATAGGGTTCTCTACTCTGTTTCTAACTGTTTTGAACATTAGAACATTTTCCTAAGAGAATCTGCGATTCATTTTTCATGGTACTGAAAGGTTTCCTTTGTCTGACGTGGCGCTATATATTTGCAACCGTACTGGTTTGCCCCATGGCACCTATTCCCATTTATTGGCTCTGCTTAAATGAGAAATGCACTTGCCGTACTTTGCTACACACTCTTCTAATGCCTTTCGTAATATTTATGGCTGTTAGGTAAGTCGAAGTCATGCTTTCCGCTGATGCACACAGTTCGGAGCAGTGAGGTCATCAGATCAGTCTCTCTACACAAATTTCGTCATTGTATTATATGGAACTGGGGACCTAGAAACGACGGAGAGACTTTGTCCCTGCCATAGCCTCAATGGTACACAACCCCACGACAGGGTACAGCAGTCCACTCATCCCACCACCGCTCCACACCGAACCCAGGGTTATTGTGCGGTTCGGCCTCCGGTGGACCCCTCTGGGAACGTCTCACACCAGACGAGTGTGACCCCTATGTTTGCCTGGAAGAGTAATTTATGGTGTACGCGTACGTGGAGAAAGTGTTTGCGCAGCAATCGCCGACATGGTGTAACTGAGGCAGAATAAGTAGAACCAGCCCGCATTCGCCGAGGCAGATGGAAAACCGCCTTAAAAATCATCCAAGGACTGGCCGGCACATTGGACCTCGACACTAATCCGCCGGGCGGATTCGTGCCGGGGACCGGCACGCCTTCCCGCCCGGAAAGCAGTGCGTTAGACCGCACGGCTAACAGGGCGAGCTCGACCAATGTATACCTGATGTTTCTTAAAGGACAAGGGATTTGATTTCTCAGGTACCGCGTGGTGCTTTAGTGTACATTCTCCAGCACATTTCCCGATCTTTTGTCATTTACTTTTTTAAGTTCTTTGCAGAAATTCGTTCGGAACGAATTGAATTTTTCACTATCTAGGCAGCCACTGACGTTTATTGCGCAATACTACCGTTAAAAGGTACACTATATTCGCGTGATATTGAGCGAGCACCACTATTTTTAATGCTCTGTAGTCCCCGCCAAAACATTTCGCAAACCGTCAATACCGCTCTCGGACGGTCAATATTATTACGCATGGGTATTGCGTAATAAATTCTGAGCTTGTGAGAAGTCCTTCTGCGACTGTGTATGATCCAAAATATTGCGACCACTGCCCACCGCGAAACTGGATGCCGCCTGGTTGTGTTGCAAGACTAAGATAGCCTTGCAATTTAAGAAATCCTGCCTTAGCATTCGAGATGAAATAATCCCTCCAATAATGAGGCTGTTCAGTATAGGATTTAACTTACAGTAATTCATATACTTTAATACTGAAGCTACAGAAACTAAGCATCACATTATGGTCCTAAACAGTTATTAATTAGAAGTAAATCTATTTTCCTGTAAAGTAGTTGCTACAGTATAGCAATAATTTCGGCCAAACTAGAGTGTCTTGTTACTTGTCACATGTCCTATCATAAATGTCCAATGTGATCTAAACGACTGTAGCTCGTTAAATACAGGCAAACTATACCAATCAGAAGTAATCTGCTAGAAACTGAAATTTCAAATACCTTTTTTAACTTAAAAAAAAAAACAAACAGAGACTGACATATAGCCAACAAGTAATTCAGGTGACTGGGTGTGCTACTCCAGATGAAGAGACTGCTGTAGGAGAGGGTGAGATGGATCGCACCACACCAGTCAGAAAAGTGTCAGAAGCCCGATGCTAGTCCATTGAGGATATACACCCAGGAATTACTCTCTCCACTCGTGAGTCCCAAATAAATTTCATTACATGCTATCAATAGAAGGGAAAAACGAGTAATTTCGTATGAAGTTGAATGAAGTCTTTATTGTTGCTACGTTTAGTGCATGAATGTCGTCGATAATATATTCTGTTAAAACAAGAATTGTTTCGTTCGCTACGAGTGGGGGCGCAGTAAGTGAATATGTATTGCAAAATAAGTTTTGGAATTCAGTATATCTCTAATAATTATACGCTATTGTAAACAAGTTTCCAGTATCACTGCTTAAAACATTTATTGAGCTGTTTCGGAAGATTTCCATTTTCAAGTGCCTGCATGTCCAAAGTTTGAGATTTAAAACATGCTATAGGCTATGTCTGTAGGAATTTTAGACGGAAGACTTCTATTTTCAAGTGCCTGCATATCCAAAATTTGAGATTTAAAATATGCTATATATCTGTAGGAATTTTAGACTTAACTTTTCATAAGTGAAGAATTTCGTCAATTATTGAGGTATAACTGAAACTGCAGTCATTAATTTGACTATCGCGAACGACACAAACAGCTATACTGTAATTAATTTTTATTCTTCTAAATTATGTAAGCACAAGGGAGGCTTACGTCTACGCTGTCCTGACGGACACCTAACATCTTGTGTGACTGTATCTGGTGACTGTTCTCGTTATGTTTCACGTGAAGTCCTAAAATATAAATTTCTCGTCGATTTTGTGCTGGTTTATACAGTGTGGCGAAAAAGTTTGATATAATATTGTAATACTTCCTGTAATTTTTGACAGTCCACACCATGGTTGTTTTATATTTACATAGTAAGAGACTATGGTCAGAGGAGATTATATCTTTAAGTATGTCACGTATGTGTATCCTAGCTTTGGTTCTCACCTTATGTCAGCTTTGTTCTAACGTAGAAATAATATCTGGCGTGACTGTTCTTGCTACATTTCGTGTGAAATTCAGGAAATTTCGGTGTCAAGTTGATTTTACTCTGTTTCATTCTGAAGAGCGTGACATTTTAGAGTAAAATCGTAAATATTTAGCGTAATTTATGACAGTTGACAGCACTGATTCCTTACATATACGTAAGAACAAACTTCTATCACAGATGACGATGTCTTTAGGCATCTCTGGATTATGTATCCACGATTTCATGCTCAAGTTCTACAGATTAAGTAAATAAAGTTATAAACATAATTTTTGTGTTTGTAATCGGTGTGTTCATTAAGAATCTCCTTTGGATATTTTTTGTGTGAATATATATCTCAAGTTCTTCCAAAATATTCATTTCTAACCCATTTGGTGTTTTATGTAGTATTGTTAAATCGGTTTTGATGTTTTGTGCTGAGTGGCTTTCGTTTCTTAGATGTAGATAGAAACTTAATTAGTTGTTTTCACTGAATCCCACGTATTGCCGGAATCGTGTGATGAAATTATTTTATGTCTGACAGACGTAGAAGTTATTGCAGTTACCGCATGTTATTTTGTAAATTCCTGGTTCTGAGTAGCGGGAATTTCTGGTGGCTGCATAGTGTAGTTTTGTTCTTAAATTGTTGTTAGTGCAAAAAGCGAATTTAATTATGGTATTTTTGAAAAATGCGCTAATTTTGTTGGAAATGTTACCTAAATACGCTGTGTGTGTCTTGTTTTCTCTAACTGGGTGAACGTACCTATTCAAAATAAAAAATTTAGATAACTTTATCGACTTAATCGATAAAGGTTGAGAACGAAAGAGTGGATGCATATGCCAGGGATGCTTAAAGACGTCGTCATATCTGTCCAAAGTTTTTTCTTAACATATATGTAAAGCATCTGTGCTGTCAACTAACATAGATTACGCTAATTTTTTAGGATTTTGCACTAAAATGTCACTCCCTGTTTTATGAAAGTTAACAGCACAAAATCAATGTAACACCGAAATTTCTCGAATTTCACTTGAAATGTAGCATGAACAGTCACACCAGATGTTATTTGTACGTTAGAACAACGTTGACATAAGTTGAGAACCAAAGATAGGATACACATACTTGACGTACCTAAAGATATATTCACCTTGGACCATTGGCTGTTACATAGGCCCCAGATAACATAGATTGTGCACGATGTCATTTTACTGAAACCAACATCTAAGTCACGTGACTCAGGGGACGAAGCCGAGTATGTCATTACGCATTTATAGTGCAAAGCTTATGACATTTCTGTTACAGATCAAATGTTGCGTTTTTAACTAGAAGCAGATCGAATGACCTTCTTATATGGTCTGATAAGACTTGTTTTGTATCCTGATGATTACGTAAACAAAGGAAAATCTCAGTTGTTGAAGAGAACTACTTTAAAATACTTGCAGAGATATTTCCATGAGCTGAAAGTTAGAATGTATGTTGATCTTTAGATATAAAACTAGATGAAAGACTAACGTTTTAAAAGTGACAGACCGTTAATGTCCAAGTCATTACAGGAATTCTCTACAATACTTTCTAATATATGTCCATTGTTTTGGTATCTGTGGTAGATTAAGCTGAAGTCATAAAATATATACCATTATTATGGGAAAAACGGAAGTTATGGATACAAATGGATTTCATTTTTTATAAAACCGTAATGAAACATTTCAAACATATTGTTGAGGAATCGCCAGAGAATTAATGCTGCCTGCCAGACCGATAGTTCGTCTTTTAGTCCTGTTAAAGCACTGAATTAAGACTGACAGCTCGAAAACAGGCATTCACCAGATAACTGTAATTCTGCGTTTTGTGAAAAGAACTGTCAATACTTTTGAAATGGTCTCGTGTAATAACGATAACCATCGCACTGATATTAGGAATTTCGGAAAAACTAAGTTATCTGTACTATTACACGGCGTATAGTAGCAATAGAAGTTATTATATTGCTAAAATGTATGCTTGATTTCAGTTATAAATGAGAAAAACCGTCAGCCCCACTTCTCAATGACAGAGATTATGCTTGCTGCAACGAATTTAGCTTGCTGCCCCAAGTCACATGACTTAGATGTTGGTTCCCAACGTCAACACAGCAGAGAATAGTGCCCGCGAGATCTATGGTCTATGGTCTATTACTATGTAAATATAAAACAACTATGATGTGAACTGGCAAAAATCACAGGAAATACTACAATATTATACCAAACTATTACACCACAATGTATAAAACAGCATAAACTCGACGTGAAATCTATATTTTAGAATTTCACGTGAAACATAACGAGAACAGTCACCAGATACAGTCACACAAGATGTTATGTGTGCGTCAGGACAGCGTAGACGTAAGTCTCCCTTGTGCTTACATAATTTAGAAATATAAAAATTAATTACAATATAGCTGTTTGTGTAATTCGCGATGATGAAAATTATAACTGCAATTGCAGTTATACCTCAATAACTCACAAAATTCTTCACTTATAAAAAAATAAGTCTAAAATTCCTATAGAACTATAGCACATTATAATTCTCGAACTTTGTATGCTCAGGTACACAAAAATGGAAATCTTCCGAAATAATCAATAAATGTTTTAGGCAGTGATACTGGAAATTATACGCTAATTAACTTCTAATTGTGTTTCATTGTTGTATTAAACTGACATGTTTCATATCATTGCAATATAAACTACGGATGAATAAAAAGCAACTAAATAACTAACAAAAGCACTATGTAAGTCAATATCCATTATTATTTTCTGGTCGTTTTCCATAGGATTGAAGAGTAAGAAAATTTTGGTATTTGCCTCTACAGGCCTCACGTGTGTAACGGAGGAAGAACATGTAGGTCACGGTGGAAAAGATGTTGTTGGGCAGTGGGTGGGACAGTGGTGGTAGGGGGTGGGGGTGGGGGGAGAAGAAATGGGAGGTAGGAAAGAAAGGATTAATAAAGGTACTTCTCAAGAGACAACCGACATTAGTTTCCTATCTACTCGCAGAATTGTTTTCAAGCAGCAAACGTACTTCATTAACCGCAATAAAATTCGTCTACGGAATAATTGGAAAGCAAAAATATAAGATCCGTTGTGCACATTATCCTGTTTAGTTTACGAGGACATTTTAGAAGATTAGTGCAAATAAAACGAATTTACGAGCGGATTAAAGGAAGTACAATGCGTCTATAAACTTTGAGGTGCCGTTTTCTCGAGTGTCGGTAAAACGTGTGCAGGGAGTGGAAGAAATTACGTCTCACTCCATTTACTGCACACATTCTCACCGACGCATCGACATATGTGAGCCCACTCAGCTCAGCGGCGTGGCAGATTTATATTAGCCTTAAATTTATTCATTTCGTAAACTATTAATGTTTGTGAATGCGTTCATGAAGGCACTTCTTTTCTAGCATTGTATTTAGGTACGAGAAAACTGCACGGATAAATGTGTGCTTTAGCGTGCTGATTTCGGGACTCTGGGAGGCGCGCCAGGATCCGGATAGAATCCTCACGACGGATTTACGACGAGGAACAGTGTGCCGGCCAGTCTGGATGTGGTTTTCAGGCGTTTTCCCACATCCGACTAGGTGAATACTGGGCACGTACCCTCGCCCTGTCTCAGTTACACGATTCGTAAACACTTCGAAAGCGCTGGGATAACACTAGATGCAGACTGATGGGGTGCATGCATTCCGTCTCGGAGGGAAAGGGTAGCGACGGGAATGGCATCGGCCCATCCTCCGCCACTAACATTGCCGAATCCGATTAACGTGCTGACCCCGTGAAGATACAGCTTATACGGTAGGTCAGGAAAAGGAAGAAGAAAGAAGTATTTAAGTATGTGCACGCAGAAAGTTGCCAATGAAGTAAAATACTTGACACGCAGACTCAACACAGTCGTCCATGTTACTGAATCATGAAAAACAGTATAATTACGAGGAAATTTTCCAAAATCATAGACCAGGAAGAGGCTGTCAAGGATGACGTTGTACTAGCTGGAGCCAACACGAATTGAGTAGCAGGGTGTACAACATCGATTTGATGGGGAATGTCGTTATGGATGCAGTTGTGTTTGTCAATGTAACTTGCTTTGTCCTTGCTTCCAAAAGAATGTTAATGATTGTCCGATGAGTTCGGGTGATTCATTGACTCCTGCAGTTTCGCTAAAGGTTTAATTAAAATCTAACAAATTAAGTCACAAGAATAAATAAGAACCACTTCGAAATTTTCGCCGGGTTTCCCAAAACATGTATCTGACAAATTTGCCTTTCACTCGAAGTATACTATCACGTAATTTGATCCCCCATAATATCTCAAAGACAATTCAAGACATCGACACAAGATTTTCCAAAAAAGATATAACACAAAAGGTTTAATAATGTCCAGTACCGTTATTAATGGCTACTTTTTATCTACAGATTTTCTAAAGCGACTACCGCTTTAGCAAAACGAAACTGCGTTCATGTTTTAGTGCAATGGCTAGCGGTTGAAAGAGAAAAACGATGACGGTTATCAGTGTTTTAAAGGAATGTGCTGGTGATCATGCTCGAGGCTGTCAAAACAGTACGTCTGCACTTGCAAACCAAATATCACACGACAGACTGAAATCGTTGCAGGTGACAGATTACGTACGCTGGAAGACTACGTTTGACAAATACACCCCCCCCCCCTTCCACATACACACACAAACGGTGCACCGTGAAGGAATTATCCGAATGGGATGGAAATCGGTGGACGTGATGTACATATGCACACAAACAAGCAGTTATTCGGCTTGGCATTGATTGATAGAATTGTTGGATGCCTCCCGAGGCATATAGCGTCAAATACTGGCCAATTGGCGTGTTAAATCGTCAAATCCCCGAGATCGTTGGAGCGCACTGCCCCTAATGCTCCAAACGTAGTCAATTCGTAAGAGATTCGGTGATCTCGCTAGCCAATGCAGGGTTTGGCAAGCACAAAGACAACCAGTAAAAACTCTCGCCTTGTACGGGCAGGCATTATCTGGCTGAATGTAAGCCTAGGTTGGCTTACCATGAAGCGCAACAAAATTGGGCGTAGAATATCGTCGACATACCGCTGCGGTGTAAGGGTGCGGGGGATGACAAGCAAATGAATGCTACGAAATGAAATAGCACAACAGATCATCACTCCTCTTCATCGGGCCGTATGGCGGGCTGTAGTCATGATGGCATCCCACGCTGTCTGGGGCGGCTTCAGACACGTCTTCGACCTTGAATCTCATTGCAGTAGAATGGTCTTCAGTGATGAGTCCTGCTTATGAGTGATCCCCGATGACCTGCGAAGAGAGGTCTGGTGCCGCCCCAGACAGTAGGGCGTAAGTAAGCGTCGCACGAGCACCGCTGGTCGGTTGGAGGCGAAGTGTCTCCAAGGAGAATCATTTGCGGGGAGGGCGCTAAAGTGTCCGGATCAACTTGGCGTAGCGAGGGTGCCGCAACTTGGAGTCCTGCTAAGGTGCTGACGATTCCATCTTCCCGAAGAGGCCTGCACGTCTGCACTGCGCGGTTGGCGTGTGAGAGTCTTAATTACGACGAGCACAAATGGCGCCAGGTGGCAGAGTAGTTAAGTTGATTTTACACTTGGGGAATCCAGGACGATCTCCTGTCTCAACTGTTCGCACTGTTGATGAATGAATGGTTGTCTGGATTTTAAATCACAATCTTCCAGTCAGTGGCCGGTCGCGGTGGCCGAGCGGTTCTAGGCGCTTCAGTCTGGAACCGCGCGACTGCTACGGTCGCAGGTTCGAATCCTGCCTCGGGCATGGATGTGCGTGATGTCCTTTACCATTTAACCTTTACATAAAGTTGGATAGAATTAATTATCACACGTTCTGGTTATTCATTAATATGTTAATCTCATAACTGTGTTTATGAATACATATGGATAATGAGTTTAATCGTTGTTTCTGTTCGACACCTTCGCATGCATTAAGTTGTAGCCTTCTAGTTTATATCCTTGAAGATATTAGCAATCAGCTCCAAATCATCACGCACATAGCACCCTCCAACTGCTACAAGCAAAATAAAGTGTCTACTTACTTCGGTCTCCTCTGCTATCGTGAGCAACGAGGTATTGTATTGTATCGAACTGCGGACCTAGAAACGACGGACAGGCTTCGTCCTCACTATAGCCTCAGCGGTACACAACCTCCCACGACAGGCTACAGCAGTCCACTAACACCACTGCCACCCCACACCGAACCCAGGGTTACTGTGCGGTTCGGCCCCCAGTGGACCCCTCTGGGAACGTCTCACACCAGACGAGTGTAGCCCCGTGGTAGAGTAAATTATGGTGTACGCGTACGTGGGGAAAGTGCACAGCAATCGCCGACGTAGTGTAACTGAGGCGGAATAAGGGGGACCAGCCCGCATTCGCCGAGGCAGATGGAAAACCGCCTTAAAAACCATCCATAGACTGGCTGGCACACCGGACGTCGACACTAATCCGCCGGGCGGATTCGTGCCGGGACCGGCACGCCTACCCGTCCGGAAAGCAGCGCGTTAGACCGCACGGCTAACCGGGCGGCCTCGGCCAACGAGGTGCCTGATGTTTCCTAAAGAATAAGGGATTTTATTTCTCAAGTACCGCATGATGCTTTAGTTTACATTCTCCAGCACATTCCCCGATCTTTTGTCATTTACTTTTTTAAGTTCTTTGCAGAAATTCAGAAATTCGTTCGAAGCGAATTGAATTTTTCACTATCTACGCAGCCACTGACGTTTATTGCGCAATACTACCGTTAAAAGTTACACTATATTGCGCGTCATTTTGAACAAGCACCACTATTTTTAAAGCTCTGCAGTCTCCGCCAAAACATTTCGCAAACCGTCACTACCACTCTTAGACGGTCAATGTTATTCCGCATGAGTATTGCGTAATAAATTCTGAGCTTGTGAGAAGTCTTTCTGCGACTGTGTATGATCCCAAGTATTGTTACCACTGCGCACCGCGAAACTGGATGCCGCCTGGTTGTGTTGGCGGGTAAGTGACGCGGTACAGACAGTACTACAGGAGCACTATATTATAGCACTATGTCTCCAGAAACATGCGATGACGTTACAGTAAACAAGTAGAGTGGTGATGTAGGGACACTCATCGCACTGTGTATCCTTTCAGGACACTTGTGGATATACTATCGAGTAATTCAGCGTGTCCTCGTGAAGAGTAGTGATAAAACGACCTAAGCACCCTCATTCACGGGTGCAATAATATTATGGTGATTAATACAGATGTTCGCTCGTTCGATTAATATTTATCAGTAGAGCCTACTTAAAAGACCAGCTAGTGAAGATGGGGAGTGGAGGGATGGGTTCGATTGTGACCAAGCGTATTTGGTAGGCCATTAGCCAAATTTGATTACAATATCATATGTGTTAACAAAATTTTAACAATTTAGAAATGCAAGCAATTTAAAACTGGCTTCATAAAAACTAATATCTCAATATCTGGCTCTCTTGGAATGGGTGGGCTTCAATAATGACTGCTAAATTTTAGAATTGGTAACAACGTAGGATGGCGATAAAATTAACTATCGCCAGAAAGACTCTTGAAAGATCAACATAAACGAAGGTATTAAAGAGAAAGGGGAAAATTAATTGCAGCACCACTGTGCGAATGACGACTACTATTTGTCACTCTATATAACCAGCGTAGGAAATCATAATCGATGGATGGGGTACACTGTGCAGGCCAGGAAGCTCTCCAGAACAAGAGAGCCGTCCACGGCCATGTCGCTGCTGCTTTCGTCAGACACACACTGTCAACTTTCCAGTGCACCGCAGTCCACTTCTCCAGGAACTAGCGAGCGGCGCCTAACTGGAGGAGCAGCAGAGCGGGTGGTTTAAAGTCGGCGGGCCGCGACTGACCGAAAAACGTCACATCCTCCCCTACATCTACATCTACATGGTTACTCTGCAATTCACGCTTAAGTGGTTGGCAGAGGGTTCATCGAACCATTTTCATACTTCTTCTCTACCATTCCACTCTAGAATGGCGCGCGGGATAAAGGAACACCTAAATCTTTCCGTCCGAGCTCTGATTTCTCTTATTTTATTATGATGATCATTTCTCCCTACGTAGGTGGATGTCAACAAAATATTTTCGCATTCTGAAGAGAAAGTTGGGGACTGAAATTTTGTAAATAGATCTCGCCGCAAAGAAACCGCCTTTGTTTCAGTGACTAACACCCCAACTCACGTATCATATCAGTGACACTCTCACCCCTATTGCGCGATAACACGAAACGAGCTGCCCTTCTTTGCACTTTTTCGATGATCTCCGTTAATCCTACCTGGTAAGGATCTCACTCTCCGCAGCAATATTCTAGCAGAACGGACAAGTGTAATTTAGGCTGTCTCTTTAGCGGGTTTATCGCATCTTCTAAGTGTTCTGCCAACAAAGCGCAGTCTTTGATTCGCCTTCCCCACAATATTATCTATCCGGTCTTTCCAATTTAAGTTGCTCGTAATTGTAATTCCTAGTTATTTAGTCGAATTGATAGCCCTTAGATTTGTGCGTTTTATTGTATACCCAAAATTTACCGGATTTCTTTTAGTACCCATGAGGATGACCTCGCACTTTTTTTTATTTCCTCCCTTCATGGGGTGAGACCTAATCTTAAGACTCAAGTATGGCACAATAAAACTTACACTTAAAACTTGAAAATTATCACTGTGAACTACGTAAAGAAAATTACAATACCAACAAACTGAAGCAGCATAACCGTACTTTCTAATTATATTTACATTGCTATAAACGTTAAATAAAAAAAAAACGAATTTGTTATTCCATCGGACGTTGGTTTGAGACATTGGAACTTAAGTGTCTTCTGAGTTTCAGGATTACTGACGAGGATGGTCACTGGGTCAACAAATTTTAAGACGTCCCCAGGTCCGCAAAACGGGGACAGCAAGCTGCCCATAAGCTTGTCTGCTCCTGCGCTAAAACATGAGTTACAACCGTAAGAATAACGGTACACAGAAGTTCGTCGTCGAAACTGCACACCTGCGGAGGAAGAGCAAACCGTTCTCTCCACAAGTTCGGGCAAATTATGAATCGTTAAGGAGCTGTTCAGAGCCTGCGGAACAATCAGAGCGTCTCAAACAGCTTTGCGTGGACTTCACACTGCCACGCTACTCGGTTCTCTCTGGACTAAAGGGAGACGGCACAGAACGGCGCCGAAGTTAAAAACCCGCATTCCTTAATTTCCAGCAGGCCATCGACACAGTTAGATGCTGTCGTCATCTGAACTAAATAGTAGATTACGAAATAAGAAATTAGCTTTATGATTTGATTTAGAACTTCCAACAGATACGACTCGACAGGAGATATCGCCGACTCTTAAAGTATCTTCGCTACTACCTCAAGGCGTGTTGTACAGACATTACTGTCAAAGATATATAAAAATGATCTTATGGATACCGTCGGAAGCTCTTTAAGGCTGTTCGCGAATGATACTGCTATAGCCTGTACAATAGTCGAAATCAGTGATTACGTTCGAAGATCAGTCTAGCAACACATTGCTTCCACCTATCCACATCACGCGAAGTTGTCTTGACACACAAATGTGAGCATATACTGAGACTTGACGACAACCGTACTTTTTCCACACTGTCCGCGAACAGAACAGGAAACTCGGAAAATGAATGCGGCACGTGAAGTAGCTCATGCCGCATACCATGAAGTGGCCTTTGGAATATGTAGGTGTAGCTACAGAATGATGAGGCGGAACATTTCTGACTACTTTCTTAACAGCGAGTTAGTTAACCTCCGGAACGAAATACCGTATTTCAAGCAGTCGCTCGCCTGGATGACTGTTGTAAAAAGAAACATGATTCATCTCAGCAAGAGACAAATTTCGATTGATCCAAGGTCCAGTGTCGATGATTCTCTGTCCACTGCTATCCTGCTTTACAGATAGTTTAAGCTTCCGACTTCCGTATTTTGTGATGAGGTGTTGTTGTCCAACACCTTTCTTCATCCACATTCCATAGACGTTCACAGCAGTAGCACGAGGACAGCCAACCACTTTCGCCGTTTATGTTGTTCGTTCCCAGGTGCCAGTCTGTAGCAATCTGCAGTTCATCAGTGTCGTTTGTGTCACTGGTTTATCCTGCTTGTGCCCTGTATCCCACTCGCCTCTGCTCTGCCTGTACAGTTTTTGTCACCGCGCCACGTACCTGCAGCGCCAGCAGGCGGCATTCAGTCTGGCTGTGACCAGTCGTCGTGATTATTTGGTTCGTCGGTGTACATTCTGTGTCTGTTGACGGTTCAAACGACTCTGAGCACTATGGGACTTAACATGCATGTCATCACCTGACGCATTCGCCGAAAGCCGCCACCACATTTCTCATACGCGAAATTCTGCATAAATGCCGTGAATGAACCTGGGCTCTTCACTAGTTGTCTACTCACCTGAAGATGGCCGGAAGTCTCTGGGCCGAAATATCGCAACAGAATGTCGGCGGGATCCGGCTGCCTACCCGAAAATTATTAGAATGTGCCTCGTTGTTGTTATGTAGTTAAGATCTGTAGAACGTAAGAGCTCGTTTTCCCGCTGTTTACAGAGATGAACTTTTAGTCAAGTATTGAAGTCGTTCTAGAGGTAGCTAGTTTGCGTTTCCGCAACTTCTCCGCAAAACTGGACATGAGGCTGTCTAGCCTGCACGCGACGCGCGACGCCATTCGCAGATTCTCGAGGCCGGACAATGGGGGCTCCCTGCTGCTGGGCCACACGGGCGGTCGGCTTGCGGCCATTTGCCGCCCTTTATGTTTGCACGTCCGCGATTTACGAAGTCTCAATAAAAAGAGCCTTAATTGCCGGCAGCGGCGCGGTGAGGATAAAGATAAGGGTTTCTAATTACCTTCGCTCATTGTCCTCCCACTAAACAACGCGAGCAAGGCGCAGTTGGCAGATAAGGTCACGATCTTAAGGACGGCAGAAATTAAATCGATAATTGCGAGGAGCCCGGCGCGGCTTTAAGCTCGGTCGGCCAATGGGCTGCGCCGGTAAAACCTTAGTGGCTGCAAATACGGCCCCGCAGTCCCGCTGCTTTCTTTGGCTCACCCGTGTAATGCGTGGCCGAGGGCCGGTGCGCTACCCCCGTGTTGCCGTTTATGTGGCGCTGGGCGGCCGCGGCTGTGCCTCCCAACCAGAGGCCGCAGCCCCGCGAAACCGGTCTCACAACGCGCCATTCATCTGAAAGAACATGGCCTTCCCAGTTCGTGCGCATGCGCAGGAGTAACGATGAGTGGAGTGTTTAATTTGGCTCTGAGCACTATGGGACTTAACATCTGAGGCCATCAGTCCCCTAGAACTTAGAACTACTTAAACCTTTCTAACCTAAGGACATCACACACATCCACGCCCGAGGGAGGATCCGAACCTGCGACCGTAGCAGTCGCGCGGTTCCAGACTGCGCGCCTAGAACCGCGAGACCACCGCGGCCGGCCTGGATGGGGGTTGCGGGCGGTTTTCCATATTCGCTTAGGTAAATATCGGGCTGGTACTCATGTTACGCCTCGGCTGCACACTACGCCAACATCTGGAAAACGTTCGCACACTTGAACATCGAATCTACACTAGGCGCTGACTGGTTCTTCCCGTGAGTGGTGACGTCAGGCACGGCATCCGGCAACCAAATGCCGCTAGCACTACCGGAATCGATTTGTAACGTCGACGGCGGAAAGAAACAGCCGAAGAAACATGAGAAGAAGAGATAAGAATACGTAAATTAGTAAGCGAATCTACCGCTGGACTTAGTGCCACTTTGTTGTCGTTATTCGGTTATGATAGAACAGTGAAAAAAGAAATCATTCCGGAAAGTTTTGTGCTCGTCAGAATGTCACGTGAAGAATGCCTGTTTTGCTACTGTGAGCATCACACGTCATCACTGTCATCACAGCGCGTGACACGCAAGGGGAGCCATAGCTCTAAAGAGACGCCAGTGTGGCACTTCCGAAGGTCGCCGTCAGGAGGAATTTGGAGAGGAACAGAATAGAGAATGGCGTGTGGTCACGGTCGGGAGTACGTGCGAGGAATTGACAAAATTTAACGAACGTGAAGTTCATGTTGCGGGTATAAGAAAGGCGCGAGTATCGCAAGTGAATGACAGGCAAAGTACTCTGTTGAGTTCAGTGTTTCATGAAATATCTAACGTACTTTCCAAATATGTCGTAGTCGTGAAAATAAATACAATTCTGATTTTCTTATTTAGCCTCTTCAGTCCTTATGTATCATATATGCGACAGACAAATTTCTATCTCAGGCAATTAACTAAACTTGCTGTGCCTGATTGTAACGTGCTCTTTACACCATGCGCTATCCGTGAATCACTTGTTCTCGTTTCTGCACACTCCCAGGAGGTTTTAGTATCTGATTGGAGAAAGCTGTTTAGCGCAGAGTTAGCATGCCTTCGAGAAATAAAAGTGAATTCCGCTTCTGTTTAACAATTCTGAACTGAAATATATTTAGAATATGCTACAATATGCTGTTACACCCTAAACTATCGAATAAGTGACGATTAATTTCCTCACACTAATAACGTGATACAACTTTTTCGATGCAGCACTATGTCTACAGTCCGCAACGACTTGTACTTTCACATTCATAAGAGAGAATACGAGAGGAAAGAGGGTCTGAAGCATAAGAGGAAGACTGCGATGACAAGGATAATGGATTTCCGACGAGGAAACGCCCCAAAACACCAAAGCCTGTGATATCACGAACAGCAAAGATGTTCCATGCCATGCATCTACCTGTCATGATGAATAAAACCCAGAAAAGACGTTTCAGATGTGAGTTGTCAGAACGTAAGGGTTTTGCATTTGTGCAGTGTACTAAATGCAAAATATATCTTTGTTTCACAGTAAACAGTTCATAAGAAATAGAGAAAGGACCATATATCAAGGGACGTCAAAAAGTAAGCTATGCATGTAGTCACACGCTAAGTTCATTGGGCAAAAAGAAGAGAGTCCGTGATGTGGTCGTGCTGCAGACACACTTCTGTTGGAGTACAGATAAAAGGTGAATGACAACGTATGTGTGTGGGAGGGGGGGGGGGGGAGGGGGGAGTGGGAGGGGACAATGGTGAAAGACGGCAAACGTACTCCAGTGTTGGTGTAGGCGGGTCATTACAATTATTGTGGGCAAAACGTCTGAACTGCATACAGATTAACGGTGAAATTCTGGCGGTGCATGGAGAAAATGCAAAGTCGTATCCAGCAGTACTACTGAAACGGTGCCAACAGTTTGGCAAAGGCCGCATAGAAGGGTGAGGCTGACTGGGAAGGAAAGCCAATCGACATCGACAAAAGACGACAGCGCCCCGGAAATGGAGGAAATGATCCGCGGCCGGCCGCGGTGGTCTAGTGGTTCTAGACGCGCAGTCCGGAACCGCGGGACTGCTACGGTCGCAGGTTCGAATCCTGCCTCGGGCATGGATGTGTGTGATGTCCTTAGGTTAGTTAGGTTTAAGTAGTTCTAAGTTCTAGGGGACTGATGACCAGAGAAGTTAAGTCCCATAGTGCTCAGAGCCATTTGAACCATTTGAAATGATCCGCAGCAGTCACAGATCTTGCGACAATGAGAACGTTCTCAAATGGTTCCGTGGCTAAGGAGAGGATTTCTATCGTCGAGGAACTGAACGACTGGTAGGACCTTCTGACCATTATTTGCAGAGACTTGGTGACTATGTTCAAAAACAGTGTCCTGTATCTGTGTCACTTTGTAGTGAAGTGCAGCATTCATCACGTCATTATTAGGATGAAAAACCGTTTTCGATTCCTAATATAACATATATACTACATTTGCTAATACTTTGGTCAATCATAGTAACTTTCTAAATTTACTATTTTTGTCTTATTTTGACCCAGAAAAACTCACTGACCACCAACAGGAACTTTTCATTCATAAAATCTAAGCACAGGACTGAGAAACTTGACATAATCACTTCCCCCTCATTACCATGATAAGGATTAGCAATGACGTCACCATGATGGCAGCGGTGCATTCAGTCAAGCTTCGTCGCCATGTTACAAAGAAAACAGAGCACCTAATTGGCATGCTCCGGAAACCAATTCGGATGTAGGGAACATCACACAATCTTTCATTACAGTTATAGATTTAATAAATAGTTATAAAAGTTTAATAAAAATATAAATCACGGAATTTTAATGAACTCATGGCTCAGGTTAAAAATAAGGATACATGTTGAAGACCTGAACAGGTTGTCAGAAGTTTCGGATCTCAGTCACTGCTGCTTCCTAGCGGAGTAAACTTAAACCACGACAGGATCACAATATTCAGCTTATGATGTTCCTGACAACAGTGTGTTGGATTTTGTTGGTGTTTTTACAGATCTAAATGTTCATTTATTGATGTAATTAACTATCGTTATCCACTCCTTATTTAACTGAGACTATATTTAATTATTTTCTATTATTTTTTAATAGTTGCACAATGTCTTACTGTATCAACATGGGGGTGAAGTGCAAGGTCTGTTTCTCCAGCTTGGTTTTTATCTGAAACTAGTGAACCCGGCAATGCGTGGCAACTGCTTAATATGTATGGATATCGGATATACTCGCACATCCTTATCTCGTTCTCCCTCGTTCATTGTCCACCACCTCCTTCGCCATTTCTTTGTCTATCTCTTACTGTCCCCGTCTCTCCATCTCCTCCTCTCACCCCTCTCTGTCCATCTCCTCTTCCCCCCTCTCTTTGACGTTGAGCCTCTTTGATTCTAATTGCAAATTCATATTCCCAAGCACTGTTGTAATCATAAGCCGATAAGCCACATACATAAGTTTTCTATTTTCTATTTAAAAACCGACTCCGAGAAATAAAACATAATTACCGATTGTTGTATCATATGTACAGTTTTTTAAAAATATATACAGTCGCCCTGACTGTGAGAAAGAAAACAAAACCGCACATTTTCACAATGGAGGACAGCACAAAATTTTCTTCTTCGGAGTCCATTTCAACAGCAAACTTCTACATTGTTGCTTAAAAAACATGTAGAGTACGTAGGTCATAATGTTTGTTAGAGTATTGTGTAAACATGTAAAGCAAATCGGTCAAGAAGATTTTGAGAATTTTGGCAACAACGTTCCCCCTTTATGTATTACATACATTTTCATATATTGAAAATGTATAAGCTATGTCCTTCTGAATGTTCGTTGGAGTATCGTGTAAAAATATGAAGTAAATCGATCAAGAACTTTTCAAGAGTTTTGGCAACAATATATATTAGATATATATTATATACTGTACGCATTACAAGAATATAGCCTGTTTCCGCCGAATGTACATATCTGAAGTAAATTAGTCAACAACTTTTTGAGAGTTTTGGTAATAACTTTCCCCCTTTGAATATTATGTATCTATTTATATGTTACATACGTTAAAAATATGTGTCTTATATCCATCTGGTTGTTCAATAGAACATCGTGTAAAAACTGAAATAAAATGGCCAAGAACTTTTCTAGATTTTTGGTAACGTTCCCCCTTTATATGTTACATGGATGGATATACACTGAAAATAGGCAGCCTGTGTCTGTCCGAATGTCCATTCGAGCATTGTGTGAAATTTTGGAGTAAATAAGTCAAGAACTTCTCGCGATTTTTGATAACCATGTTAAACTACGACTTGTCTTTGTACCGTAATATGGATGTCTGTTCGGAGTTGTCTATCTTTTGGGGAATGATTGCCACATACGGCAGCCCCCACCCAGTAATAGGTTTACTGGTCAATTTTTTTGTTATTATCATTTATTCGAGGTACGAATTTGAGAAATCATAAAAAGTACAGACTGAGAAGAGAGAAAGAGCGATTATCAATTCGAGAAGCTTCAGCTCATTATCAAATCAGTTATTGAATTTTATCAAAATATTGTGAAGAAATTCCCCAAGATGAAACTGATGATGGAAAGATAGTTCAGCCTTCCACCACCGTTGTTATTTTTTCATGATGAATACGATAGTGAATTGAAGCCATATTTTCTTTAAGCTGTCGACGTTTACTACGGCTTAACGCCAAAAGAAACCAAAAGCCCGACATATGATCTTAACCCGAAATTTATGTTAAATGTCCTTAGGAGCCGGCCGGAGTGGCCGAGCGGTTCTAGGCGCTTCAGTCCGAAACCGCGCGACCGTTACGGTCGCAGATTCGAATCCTGCCTCCGGCATGGATGTGTGTGATGTCCTTAGGTTAGTTCTAGGGGACTGATGACCTCAGATGTTAAATCCCATAGTGTTCAGAGCCACTTGAACCATTTGTCCTTAGGACACAATGCTTGCATGTCACCTCTTGTGGCGGCACCCTTACTAAACGCTTGCGATAAGAAAAATACGGGCAGAAATAACTCCCAAAGTAGATGCTGCAGCTTTTATAGATTCACGAGACAAGAGAAAGCATGAAGCAGAAACTGAAAAGCCCAGTAAAAATCAGAAGTGCCTATTAAGAAAAGCAACTCAAACTAGCAAGAATGCAACTTCTGGTCGCGAGACCAATGCCAAACGATGGCGATAAAAAAGTACAGATAGAAATAATTCCAAAAAAAGGTACAGTAGTCTTTATAGATTCACCGGATTTAAATAAAAAAAAGCATGGAGAAGAAACTAAAAATGCAACTAAAAATAAAAAATTCCTAATTAAAAAAGCAACTGAAAATAACGAGAACATAGTAAGTCAAAAAGAAAATGATAAGAAGGAACAAAAATCGTCAAGCAGAGAAGAGGAGATTGTTTTTGTTTAGTTTGCCTCGAAGCATTTTTTAAGTGTAGAGCCATGGAATAATGAGCCCAGTCTATAGGATGTAAGAAGTGGGCACATGACCTCGGCTGTAGGGACAAGGTGTTTTGAGAAACTGCTCAGTAAAGTCCCATAAATAAGAGGTCTCAAGTGTATACATTGTGATTCTTTTATTCGGATAATTAAATATTTGCAAATATTTCTAGAGTAACGCCCATTTTTAAAATCATAAATTCTACCCAAAATTTAATTCTTAAAAAAATACGTCCATGGATACTTAACACTGTCTACTTGCTAGCAGAGTGTCATGAACATCAGTTAGCATTGGTTTACCACTTTTACTTGGTGAACGAGTTAGCTGAATATTACTGCGAAACTTCAGATACATACAGTTTAGAAGGTCGGAACTGTTTCAGTTAATGATGCCAGGATCTACGTTACGAATTTTTGCACTAATGAAGCAAGACAACCTCAAAGATTAATCACGATTCAGCACAGTATAAGATTTACTTTATTGTCGTCTTACTGCAGCAAGTAAATAATATTGCGGATGGACCTTAACACGTAAATTCACATAAACTATGGTAATTAACACTACATTTTTTACTTGCTTAAATAATTATTCACATTTACGTGAATTCGAAAATTTTTGTATGGCTAATTGTATATATATATATATATATATAATGGCCCGATATATGCAGTATGCTTCTACTGCATCCACTCAGGTCTGGGGATGGTCATCATTGACCGAAATTATTAACCTGGTTTATAAACATTTATGGTCGGTGACTGGGTTTGTTATAAACAACATTTGAAGCGCATATTCGTTGCGAAACATATTCAGGATCTTTATCTGAGTCATAATAATGCACGTCACCCTCGGATTCATACAAATCGACCCTGAACACCATTTTCCTGACACAAACACTGCACACCTTACTAATGCCGGGAGCCATATTTTTGGCACGTACCACTGTTTACATGCACTGTCCTGACAAAGTTTCCATCAATGAGAATCCGAAATTAGAGTAAATCACATCAATTTCCAAGTTTTACATTAAATAACTCTGTATCTCAGCGATTGTCTTTTAATATTATTTACATCCAAGATATTCATATACCCCAGGCCAAAGAACGTTCAAACACATCAAAGTGCTCTCGAAAGTGACTCGGTTAATATGCGACACTTCCTTAAACATTTCCTTGAATCAATATTTTAAGGTCTGAATTGGTCTTAAATGTGTACTGCCGCTTTGTCAATATCATTATTTGATTTTTCTACTCTTACTACAACCATTTTTTAAGAAATAATATCTCTTCTGCGGCCTAAATAACGCGTGGCAATCTACCTCGATGCCTATGACAATGAACCTGTAATAGAGGCAGGTTGTCAAAAGTATTTCCTGCGATAGAAAAGTCAGTTGCTGCTAAATGGCCCTATATTGCTGGGAAAATACAGACAAGGACACATGTTGCCAGATACACTAATGATAGAAAGGAACCTCTAAACAGTGCCTCATCACAAATTAAAAATTACGAATTGTGACAACCTGCACAGTCTCTGCTACTCAGTTACATTTACGAGGGTCACTCCAAAAGATATAGACAACTTTTTTTTTTCAAAAATCCCAATTTTGTGCTACATCTTTACTACTCGTAGGGGTCACACAAACGTTCTTTCCTCTTATATTAAAATTTAATTCAAGCTGTTTCTACAAGTCGCGCTGTCGAAGCACTCCGTCAAGATAGCTCCTGTGGTTGATATTCGTCTGAAGCAGCACGGGATTATCCGAGCGGTCTGAGGCGCTACAGTCATGGGCTGTGCAGCTGGTCCCGGCGGAGGTTCGAGTCCTCCCTCGGGCATGGGTGTGTGTGTTTGTCGTTAGGATAGTTTAGGTTAAGTAGTGTGTAAGCTTAGGGACCGATGACCTTAGCAGTTAAGTCCCATAAGATTTCACACACACATTTGTTCGTCTGTAGCAACGTGCTATTGCACAGTTACTGTGTTGTGAGAACGAGGCAGTGACGGACACTAACAAGAGACTGAAGAAGTTGTATGAGGGTGACGCTGTTGATTGCATTATAGTTAGTCGCTGAGCAGGCAGATTATCTGGTGAAAGTGGATACGTCAATGCTCGAGACCTACGGCGCAGCGGCACACCAAGCGCTGCACAGACTCCTGACATTTTGGTTGATAAAAGCGTAACAGTGAACGAATTGTCATCAATCCGAATGGGAGAAGGAGAAAAGAGTGTGTGCAGAATACTGAGGCAGTTGAACCTGGAAAGGTTTGCGTCACGTGGATTCTAAGAATGTAGGCGGATCCCTACAAAGAAACACGGAGAACAGTCCGCAACGAACTTCTGTAACAGTAAGAGAACTCTGGGATGACTTCCTTCCACAGATTGTGATTGGAGATGAAACCTGATTTGATGATGATGATGCTCTTGTGAAGGCTCCTAAACAGTGGCTCAATGCGCTGGTTCTGACTTAAGACTCCAGACAAAAGCGCGGTAGACAATGGAGCCTCCCGCCCCTGGCAACTGAGTGTGATGCAGCTCTGCGAGCAGAGGCCCCTAGGAGGTTGTACGCCAGTTCAGCCAGTGGACAGCATGGTGGCTTATGGCCGACATCTCACCACGACGCCAGAAGACACGCCAAGCGCTACGTGTCACACACCCTACGTAGTTTTCTTCACGCACTTGAATGTAATAAGCACTTTTGCGATCGAATCTTTTACGTACGAGATTCAAATGGGATCAACAATATGGGACAGTCCATCTCAGGAACATTCAAATCATGAACTGAAGTAAAAGGCTGTTGGGAAACATGAGCATCAGAAGACCAGTTCGAAGAATAAGCTCTTCCACATTACAGTCACATTGAAGCTGTTTAGAGTAATGCACTTTCCACGCACTGGCTGGCTGGAGAATGTGGAAATTAACGATCCTCAATTCCCTCAATGCCTGTTCTTGGAGCTCCAGTCCAATCACAGTAACTTTACACTTCAGAGAAACTATGTTACTCACTGATGTATGGGAGTTTTCTTCACTACTTCCAGACGGAAATAGCACAGCTACATCTGCTGCTGCAGGAAGTGATGCTAATGTCTACGATCCATTAGGTATGGCAGAGTTATCTTATGGAATAATACACACAAACATATGTAGCAAGTTTCGGACCTTTCGCCTAAAATATCTGTGAATTAAATCTGAGTTTATAATAACGTACTTTCAAATAGAAACAGAAAAATCATTTCCATGTGTAGTTTACAATTAAAACAACTATAACTGTAAATAACACTACAGACAACAAATAATTAGCTACGGATTAGACAGCTCATAAAAATCTTTTCTTGTGACGAGATTATTTTTCTTAAACAGCGTCCTTCTTCTTCAGTTCATCTCGGGAAATCCACACTAACTCGTCAAATAAACGTATTGATATTCTCAAGGAACTGAAAATTTAACACTGTAACTTCTCATATTATTGTAGTGTGTGTGAAATAACCCATTTATGTCACCATCAGCAGTGTAGGAATGTACCCAGAACATATTTTACTGCATTCTCTTTTTATTTAGAAGTCACAGACAAAGCTGCTAGTTCTTCTACTGAGCGCAGACCCAAGGAATTCCTATGGCATCTCTGCTGGCGTTTTGTACTGCCAGACCTGAGCGCTGCCAGGAGAAGGGCTGAAGGGCTGTGGCGTCCCAATGTGGTTGGTTGGTTGGGAGGGGGGGAGGGTGGGACTAAACAGTCTGGTCATCAGTCCCATCGGATTAGGGGAGGGTGCGGAAGGACATCGACCGTACCTTTTCATAGGAACCAGTCCGGAATTTGCCTGAAGCGATTAGGGAAAGAGCCGGCCGCTAGGGCCGAGCGGTTCTCGGCACTTCAGTCCGGAACCACGCTGATGCTACAGTCGCATGATCGAATACTGGCTCGGGCATGGATGTGTGTGATGTCCTTAGGTTACTTCGGTTTAAGTACAGGGCTATTACAAATGATTGAAGCGATTTCATAAATTCACTGTAGCTCCATTCATTGGCATATGGTCACGACACACTACAGATACGTAGAAAAACTCATAAAGTTTTGTTCGGCTGAAGCCGCACTTCAGGTTTCTGCCGCCAGAGCGCTCGAGAGCGCAGTGAGACAAAATGGCGACAGGAGCCGAGAAAGTGTATGTCGTGCTTGAAATGCACTCACATCAGTCAGTCATAACAGTGCAACGGCACTTCAGGACGAAGTTCAACAAAGATCCACCAACTGCTAACTCCATTCGGCGATGGTATGCGCAGTTTAAAGCTTCTGGATGCCTCTGTAAGGGGAAATCAACGGGGCGGCCTGCAGTGAGCGAAGAAACGGTTGAACGCGTGCGGGCAAGTTTCACGCGTAGCCCGCGGAAGTCGACGAATAAAGCAAGCAGGGAGCTAAACGTACCACAGCCGACGGTTTGGAAAATCTTACGGAAAAGGCTAAAGCAGAAGCCTTACCGTTTACAATTGCTACAAGCCCTGACACCCGATGACAAAGTCAAACGCTTTGAATTTTCGGCGCGGTTGCAACAGCTCATGGAAGAGGATGCGTTCAGTGCGAAATTTGTTTTCAGTGATGAAGCAACATTTTTTCTTAGTGGTGAAGTGAACAGACACAGTGTGCGAATCTGGGCGGTAGAGAATCCTCACGCATTCGTGCAGTAAATTCGCAATTCACCAAAAGTTAACGTGTTTTGTGCAATCTCACGGTTTAAAGTTTACGGCCCCTTTTTCTTCTGCGAAAAAAACGTTACAGGACACGTGTATCTGGACATGCTGGAAAATTGGCTCATGCCACAACTGGAGACCGACAGCGCCGACTTCATCTTTCAACAGGATGGTGCTCCACCGCACTTCCATCATGATGTTCGGCATTTCTTAAACAGGAGATTGGAAAACCGATGGATCGGTCGTGGTGGAGATCATGATCAGCAATTCATGTCATGGCCTCCACGCTCTCCCGACTTAACCCCATGCGATTTCTTTCTGTGGGGTTATGTGAAAGATTCAGTGTTTAAACCTCCTCTACCAAGAAACGTGCCAGAACTGCGAGCTCGCATCAACGATGCTTTCGAACTCATTAAGGGGGCATGCTGCACCGAGTGTGGGAGGAACTTGATTATCGGCTTGATGTCTGCCGAATCACTAAAGGGGCATATATCGGACATTTGTGAAAGCCTAAAAAAACTTTTTGAGTTTTTGTATGTGTGTGCAAAGCATTGTGAAAATATCTCAAATAATAAAGTGAAATCGCTTCAATCATTTGTAATAACCCTGTAGTTCTAAGTTTAGGGGACTGATGACCTCAGATGTGAAGTCCCATAATGCTTGGAGCCATTTGAACCATTTTTTTTATTAGGGAAATGACGGAAAACCTCAATCAGGAGGGTCGGACGTGGGTTTGAACCGTCGTCCTCCCGAATGCGAGTCCAGTGTGCTAAACACCGCGCCACCTCGCTCGGTCGTCCCAGTGTGATAGCGCCCTGAGGTAGTTGAAAGGTTCGGGTGTTATATACAAAAACGACATTTTGTTTCTCAACATACTGTGGGAATGTCCAAGTTGTGCAAAGTAGACCGATTGTTTAAGAAACCATTTTGCATTTCTTTTGGTCTGACCGTCGTAGAAACAAACAAAATACATCGTGAGCGGAGTGTCTGTTTGCCGCTACCTCGAGCAGCAGGCTTCTCCTGCCTAGGACCTGAGCCTCAGGACCGTTGCTAGGTGTTTTGCTGCCCTAGGCGAGAACTGAAAACTGACGCTCCCTCTTTTTTACTACCTTCTGCCTCCCCAATAGCCTCTCCCCTGTCCATCCCACCAACATCCAATGGCTCTGTGATGTAACTCTCCTATTACACTTTTAATGATTAAAGTGACCATATAACACTGTCACTGCATTTACGTGGCGTTTACAATCAAATACGAAATTTGATTTATTACTTACTACGCCCCAACAGAACAAGTAGTTCTGTTACGGAAAAGCCACATGTAACACTACCGTCTGCTACTGCTATACCATAACCTTAAAGTGGAAGGCAGATCGTAAAATGGAACTATCTTGTTAAAGCAATCGTTGTATAAAGCAACAGTGCAGTGCTACCCTCTGAAAGCAATTTAGCTGTGTTGACCGTGATGTACCTAACGGAGGTGACTTATCGGAAGTGAAAGTCAGAATTACGTAAATATTTAAACAGTTGCAAACAATAATTTACTTATCCACAGCGTCCAAATGATAATAAAATCGGTCGCCAGCATAATTTGGCATAAGAATGAGTAAACATTCTTGTTCAAGAACTGAAAATAAGTAACCTCAATCGGCAAACACAGCCTATACTTTTGTCACACGAAAGTGCAATGACCTCTGGCACCTGCCTATGTTCACGTTAAGGTTGGAGCTGACAGAGCAGAACAAACTATTTGCGTAAATATAACGGATAACGATACACAATACTACCTTCTGAGCTTATTCAAACTGATTGGTGTCAATAACATTACTATTAATATTCGCTGTAGAATCGTAAATTGGACATAGGTTCAGTCTCTCTTTTTATTCTTTTACTTTTCTATCTGACATAAAAAATATTTCTAACTGTCCCCTGAATAACAGAAGTTACTGTTTTCATTGAAAGTGGTCTTTCTGTTAATCGTTATCTACCATGAGCACAATGTACAAACTTTGGATCCTATTACACCATTAATATGCACTTTTAATACACAAGAGTAACCCAATATTATACACAATTTAACTTAAATAGCAAGAGTAATTGAAACTTTCTATAATTAAGTAACTTTGTGCATTCTAACTACTTTCAATGTGTGTGTGGGGGGGGGGGGGGGGGCTTTAATCTTGACCACTGTAGCAGAGCAAACTAAACACACTTTCAATACACTAAAGAAACAAGCCCTCAACAAGCATGAACATGTAACTTTCAACAGTAATAGTTCTCAACTTTTACTGCAGTAGAACACAATTTGATGTGGTTATAAGACAAGAGCTCACCTTTGGGTGATTTTCAACAGACTGCACTGATCATTTAATCTGCAAAACTCTATAAGCCACAGTTTTGACAACATTCACTTTAGAAGTTGGCAACAAAATATTAATAATCAGTTTTAACAGAAAAATTATTTTCAGCAAGCATCATTTACTATATTACTCAGTTCTGCTACATTAACTTTAACTTAGTTTCTTCTTACAATCTTCAAGTGGCATTAATCAGTAAAACACTGAGCTTTAATGTTCTTTCAATAAGGACACTCGGTAATCACTTTTGCATGAGAAGGACCTAAGTGGAAATGTGACAGAGGATAAGTCAAGGTAAGTTTTCATAAACAGTCTTTTTGTTTACCTTATTATTGCAAAGAAACAAATCATCCACATGAGCTGATCCTTCACTGTACATTTCTACAATTGCTTGGTTCATTTTCAGTGATTGCGCAACGTCGTGGCGAGTGCATGTCGGTGGGTGGATTAGCAGGCCGAAATGCTGGACTCTTGTCATTTCTTGGTGGTGATGATAGATACCAATTCCAGAATAGTTCCAGCTATTTATCCATCCATCCGATGCTTTGGCACATTGGAAAACGGCACGAAAAGCCTCTCTTGGCACCAGCACAATACACAACAATTACATGAACAGGTGACAGTTTGGTAGCTCGTCCCCGAATGACTCTTAATCCACCTCTTCTATCCATGACCACCACATTTCGCGCGCGCTACACAGTTACTTTCCTGAGGGGAACCACACCATCTTTTACATACAAAGTAACTCTGAACGCTAAGTAAAGGTCAGCAGTTTACATAACAGCAACCAAACATATTAAATAAAACAGAACATTTGCATATATTGAAATTTCTACAAAAAAATTATTGACACAGAAATTACAATTATATACACTAAGTTTTGTTCCCTCCTAATGAGACAAAGAATTTAAATAACACATACACTACTTTGCATAGAGTCACAACATGACATCAAAGTTTTTACAAAGAAAGGAGTGTACAATTTTGTGTTATCGATTCAATCAAACAACATTTACAGAAACTCAGTGGTATAACACCAGAGAACACAAAAGGCAAAATAAATTAGTACAGCATTAGAGCTATGGTGTTACAGCCAGACGTCCTCATTTTCTGGAGACAGTCGTCAGTTTTCATGCTTTGCCCTCAGCTTTTTAAAACTGATTGACAATAGCAAATGTCTTAAGTTTCTCATTTTTTTGTCTCCAGTTCTTGAAATTTCCATTTGCTTTTTTTTTTTTTTTTTTTTTTTTTTCTATCTGCCTACTGACTGGTTTGGTGCATCCCATTACGAATTCTTCTCCTATATCAACCTTTTCATCTCAGAGTAGCACTTGCAACCCATGTCCTCAATTATTTGCTGGATGTATTCCAATTTATGTCTTCTCCTACAGTTTTTGCTCTACAGTTTAATTTTTCCTCTTTTTCATTTTTTCTCCTCATTTGTTCAAATTTATAGCAATAAAATTTAAAATTAATTTTTTCTGCTCTTTGCCGCCCCTAAAATGTTGCCGCTCCAGGCGGCCGCGTAGTGTTCTCCCGCCGCGCGTGTCAAGGCTGTGATCGAAGCCTCTCAGAGCCAGACAGCGTCGCCGGCCGCAGCTCCGATTTCTCTCCGTCGCCGGGCGACGCCTGCGCGAACAATGCGACGGCCGGCGAGCAGTTCGACGCGGCGGTGAGAAATGCGCTGCGTACCGTCCGCGGCGGGCGCGCTTATCGGCGGGTGTTTACCGCGCTGCTGCGGCAGGTGGCGGCAGATGGATAGCCTGCGCTCTATCACCGTAATGGGCTCTTTGTACAGCAGCGAGAGCCTACCAGAACTGAAGCCCATCGACAGCACGGGCCGGGCTGGGGCGGGGTGAGAACGCCGCGCGCTCCGGTATGCGCTTATGGGCAGGCGAGACGTCCCGCGGTGCTTGTCGTGACCGGCGAGGAGAGCCGGCGCTGGGTTCCGGGACGGATGAAGCCGTATCAGGCGAACTGTTTATTCGGTAAGGGGGGTGGAAGGAGGGGGTCGACGACGATTGAGACTTGTTAAGGGATAACACCACTTGTAACACCGAAAATGCAGATAAAATACTTTCTGCAACATTCAAAATTTTGACCTTTTAATATCCGTTGATAACTTGTACTGTACTTCTGATACTGAATCTGTGAGTTTTATTGTAAAAACTATATTTAATGGGTAATCGATGTAATAATACAGGGTGGTCCATTGACCGTGACCGGGCCAAATATCTCACGAAATAAGCATCAAACTAAAGACCTACGAACGAAACTTGTCTAGCTTGAAGGGGGAAACCAGATGGCGCTATGTCTGGCCAACTAGATGGCGCTGCCATAGTTCAAACGGATATCAACTGCGTTTTTTTAAAAATAGGAACCCCCATTTTTATTACATATTCGTGCAGTACGTAAACAAATATGAATGTTTTAGTTGGACCACTTTTTTCGCTTTGTGATAGACGGCGCTGTAATAGTCATTAACATATGGCTCACAATTTTAGACGAACAGTTGGTAACAGGTAGGTTTTTAATTAAAACACCGAAAGTAGGTACTTTTGTACATTTTATTTCGGTTGTTCCAATGTGATACATGTACCTTTGTGAACTTATCACTTCTGAGAAAGCATGCCGTTACAGCGTGATTACCTGTAAACACCACATTAATGCAATAAATGTTCAAAATGATGTCCGTCAACCTCAATGCATTTGGCAATATGTGTAACGACAGTCGTCTCAACAGCGAGTAGTTTCGCCTTCCGTAATGTTCGCACATGCATTGACAGTGCGCTGACGCATGTTGTCAGGCGTTGTCGGTGGATCACGATAGCAAATATCCTTCAACTTTCCCCACAGAAAGAAATCCGCGGACGTTAGATACGGTGAACGTGCGGGCCATGGTATGGTGCTTCGACGACCAATCCACCTGTCATGAAATATGCTCTTCAGTACCGCTTCAACCGCACGCGAGCTATGTGCAGACATCCATCATGTTGGAAGTACATCGCCATTCTGTCACGCAGTGAAACATCTTGTAGTAACATCGGTAGAACATTACGTAGGAAATCAGCAAACATTGCACCATTTAGATTTCCATCGATAAAATGGGCGCCAGTTATCCTTCCTCTCATAATACCGCACCATACATTAACCCGCCAAGGTCGCTGATGTTCCACTTGTCGCAGGCATCGTGGATTTTCCGTTGCCCAGTAGTGCATATTATGCCGGTTTACGTTACCGCTGTTGGTGAATGATGCTTCGTCGCTAAATAGAACGCGTGAAAAAAATCTGTCATCGTCCCGTAATTTCTCTTGTGCCCAGTGGTAGAACTGTACACGACGCTCAAAGTCTTTTCCATGCAATTCCTGGTGCATAGAAATATGGTACGGGCGCAATCGACATTTTTGAGATTCCCGATTCTCGCGCAATTTGTCTACTACTGATGTGCGGATTTGCCGCGACAGTATCTAAAACACCTACTTGGGCATCATCATTTGTTGCAGGTCGTGGTTGACGTTTCACATGTGGCTGAACACTTCCTGTTTCCTTAAATAACGTAACTATCCGGCGAACGGTCCGGACAGTTGGATGATGTCGTCCAGGATACCGAGCAGCATACGTAGCACACGCCCGTTGGGCATTTTGATCACAATAGCCTTACATCAACACGATATAGACCTATTCCACAATTGGTAAAGAATCCATTTTAACACGGGTAATGTATCACGAAGCAAATACCGTCCGCTCTATTGGAATGTTATGTGATACCACGTACTTATACGTTTGTGACTATTACAGCGCCATCTATCACAAAGCGAAAAAAGTGGTCCAGCTAAAACATTTATATTTCTTTACGTACTACACGAATATGTAATAAAAAAGGGTGTTCCTATTTTTTAAAAAAAAAGCTGTTGATATCCGTTTGATCTATGGCAGCGCCATCTAGAGTGCCAAGCATAGCGCCATCTGGTTTCCCCCTTCAAGCTAGACAAGTTTCGTTCGTAGTTTTTTCGTTTGACGCTTGTTTTGTGAGATATTTGGCCCGGTCACGATCAATGGACCACCCTGCATATTTGTTTCTGACTGTATACAATTGATTCTAATAATAATGAAAATATTGCAAATAGCTGCTTAATAGCCAACGGAACTTTATTTAAATGTACTGATAGCAACGACGAAATGGAAGTAGCTATGACTTTGTTTATCTTTGTATATGGAGAGTCTCTGTCGCGTTGCGAGCAGAGAGGAAGCAGAGTAGCTAGAGTCATTAAAGCGTGCGGAAATGTTTGTTGGGCGGTCCAGCAGATACGGGGTGCAGCTAAAATCGCGCCAGTGTAGGCGCGTCTAATTCGTTAATCCGCGATTATTGAGGGCACGGTATGAGTGGACAGGCAGAGGAAGATGCAGTTATAACTGTTGCCTGTCGCATAATTATCTGTGGCTCTGGAGATGACTCGGGGTTCTCATCCAGCAGAAGCACCAGCGGCAGTTCAGCACTGCCGTCGACTACTTCTTCGTTGCCCGCACAGCTACATCGTAAGAATGTTAAATAAAAATTATAAACTTACGTAGGTATTACCCAGTGACATTTCTTTCACAAAGTATGACTAACTTGAATTATAACTTCCAATAGTTAAAACTTATAGGACACCTGTGTTGTCATCGTCTTCAGACGTTATTACCAGGCAGAATCCCTTTCCTTTCCATGCAGTCACCGAGTGTCGTAAGAATATGAAAATTGATTAACTATTTATTGCCAGTTCTGTTTGTTTGCTAATGGTCAGTTTCACCCTAAATTTTCTGCCTCAGTAACTATTCATTCTTGTACTGTATAACAGAGCATTAAATAATTTGCAATTTTGGTATTAACTTCATTCGCTTAAAGGGACGTAAAATTTCACTGGCAAAGCTAACAGCCAAAGGTACAGCACAAATGAAGAGTGCGTAATTTCATTTATTCTGTATTTAGCTTAGCGAGTGACTTATGCTGGCGAGGGGTGTATTTTAGTTCAAGCTCGTGGTCTTGCGGTAGCGTTTTCGCTTCCCGCGCACGGGGTCCCGGGTTCGATTCCCTTTGGGTTAGGGATATTAACTGTCTCGAGATGACTGGGTGTTGTTGTGTCGTCTTCATCATCATCATTCATCCCCATTACGGTCGGAGGAAGGCAATGGCAAACCACGTATGCTAGGACCTTGCCTAGTACGGCGGTGCGGGTCTCCCGCATCGTCCTTTAGGCTCTTCGGAGTATGGGACCTCATCATCATGTATTTTATTCTTGTTATTTTAAAATTAAAATCAATTGCTCATTTCCTTAAAGTAAATTCAATTCAATCTTTCAATAATCAAAAGTAAATTGCTTGCGTTTTTCTAAATTTTGCTTTACTGAAAGTCATTTTTACATAACAAAGTTTAAGTTAAGCCAGTCATTTATTTAACCAGTAACTCCATTTAATTTTAGTTTAGAAATTTAGTATTTCAGAATAAGTATCTGCAAACTAGGTGCTTTCTGATTCATTTTTTTCTCGTGAACTGTTGTGCCGTGGAAAAGCGTGACAACCTTCTCTTGCCACGCCAGTGATTATTTCTAAAATTTCTTTGCGATTACCTTCCTACAGATGGGGTGTAGAAAGATATCCGCTACCAGTCACAATAAAAGGTTATTTATTTTCACATGACCGGTTTCGGGCTTGCGCCCATCTTCAGGTGTTTATACATTCATGTACATGTTTGTACTTTTGGAGATCTTAAGATTCTGGAGGTTCGTTGCCCTAGAAGGCTGGCGACCGTTTAATTATCACCTTTTTAGCTAATCTGTTTTTTTTGTATAATCAGTATCTTTTTTAGTAAATGTTACGTGGTACCCTTTCCCCCTCTGTGGTTCGTGGGCGATTGCAGTATATTCCACCCTTTTCAAAATTATCATCAGTATTTAGATTAGGTTTAGAATAGATTCTTCCTTCAGAAGGGACTGTTGTACACTTTCCTCCAACTAATCAGTCTTATTTTCCTTCGGTAACGATAGCCTCACTCACTGTAAATTTTCATTAGGCATATGTGATCATGGTCAGTTACATCGCAATACAAAAGACCGATTAGGAAGAGGGCGATTAGACACTGCAGAATTTCCAAAAAAGCATTTCGTTTTTTATTGCGATAAAAGATGCTTTGAACATTCTAAAATGTGAGGAAAAACTGTAAGCCCTGAAAAAAAAATTGTTCTGTGCAATTCCGAGCTGCTTCTCTATCGTCTCGGATGACCCGGAAAGGCCTATCTGCGCCAACTCTATGCCCTCTACAGTATCTGAGTCAGGAAGTGTACGAAAAAGACAATTCTTTCGCTTCGAATCTTGGTTCTTGAGTGCACTATTGACTTTTGATGCTTTATTTGTGATCTTTATAGTATACAGTTTTTTCTTTCAAGTAAGATTGAGTGGCAGGAAAGAATGATCGGGAGGGAAAGATACGAGAACATCGTATACAACGCGGCGTCGAAGCAGTTATGTCTTTAGAGCGTCTGTAGAATGGATATGAGGCTGAGAGCAGTTCAGGAGTCAGTATCGATGATAAGAAACTGAAAGACAATGACCAGGATTTTAATGTGAATGACGGCTTGAGCTACAGGATTATAAATTTTTTTTGACGTTTTCTCTGTTATTTCTCAACATATGAAATGTAAAATGTACAATGCAGACAGCACGTTGCAAGAACGAAGTCCTCGAAGTTTAGGCTTCACAATAATTAGTGCTTTTCCAAACTGTGCAGACGTTGTTGTACCAAGTACTAAGTTTATTCGAAACGCGTATGAAATCAACCGTCGAATCGTCGTAGCAATGCGCCTGCTTGGAGCAGGGTCAAACGGAATTGCGAAGTTTTGTGCGCACGTGGAATTGCCACGACGGATATTTCAATCGTTTTATGATTACGAGTGGATACGTTTAAGATCGCAACGGCAACAGGACGACAGGCCAGTTCCGGGATAGCAGATTAATGGTAAGAGTTTCCTAAAAGCAGAATTTTTTAAATTTGTTCTTGTCTATGACACATTTCAAAACATCAAACGCGTTATTCTCGGAAAATACGTTTGCAAAACGTCAAGCAACATGACTCCAATAATCTTCAATTTTTTTATTTGAATATTTAACCACATTTTTCAAATAACATTTCAAATTGAACCTCCTAGGGGTTTTTGATTAGCTAATTTAAACAATATTTGTTAACAAATTGGCCGGCCGAAGTGGCCGTGCGGTTAAAGGCGCTGCAGTCTGGAACCGCAAGACCGCTACGGTCGCAGGTTCGAATCCTGCCTCGGGCATGGATGTGTGTGATGTCCTTAGGTTAGTTAGGTTTAACTAGTTCTGAGTTCTAGGGGACTAATGACCTCAGCAGTTGCGTCCCATAGTGCTCAGAGCCATTTGAACCATTTTTTTTTGTTAACAAATTACTGTCCTATTTTTGGTGGAAATTGAACGACTTTATTCAAACACTCGCCATTTGCACAAGAATCAATATTTCCAAAATCACCTGAGTGTTTGACTAGCTAAGCTCATGAATATTTTATAGATTTTTTTACATTCTTTCTAGACTCAAACTGGAACCAGTTACAGAGCATGCTGCAGATCGCCTCAAATTCAACAGGTCTCTTGAGAATTGTTGCAGTGTCGTCATTTCGTAACTGTTGTGGAAACGTGCCATGCAATAATACATGCGCTGAACGAGTATTTTCGGGCAGTTAAAATGGTTCAAATGGTTCTGAGCACTATGGGACTTAACTACTGAGGCCATCAGTCCCCTAGAACTTAGAACTACTTAAACCTAACTAACCTAAGGACATCACACACATCCATGCCCGAGGCAAGATTCGAACCTGCGACCGTAGCGGTCACGCGGTTCCAAACTGACGCGCTTAGAACCGCACGGCCACACCGGCCGGCCTTTCGGGCAGTTAATGTACAAACATACGTACATATCGACAGCATATTGGCGAGGTATTCGTCTTTATAGACGACAATTCGTGCCCCCGTAGTGCACATCTTGTGAATGACTTCCTTCAGAATAACGACATCGCTCGAGTGGCCAGCATTTTCTCCAGACATGAACCCTATCGAAAATGCCTGGGATGTATTGAAAAGGGCTGTTTATGGACGACGTGACCCACCAACCACTCTGAGGGATCTACACCGAATCGTCGTTGAGGAGTGGAACAATGTGGACCAAAAGTGCCTTGATGAACTTGGGGATAGTATGCCACGACGAATACAGGCATGCATCAATGCAAGAGGACGTACTGCTGGGTATTAGAGGTAACAGTGTGTACAGCAATCTTGACCATCACCTCTGAATGTATGGTGGTACAACATGAAATTCGTGGTTTTCATGAGCAATAAAAAGGACGGAAATGATGTTTATGTTGATCTATATTCCAATTTTCTGTACAGGTTCCGGAACTCTCGGAACCGAGGTGATACAAAACTTTATTTGATGTGTGTAGTTGCTTACCTTCAGTGGGAACATCAGATATCCCGACTGCTACGGTCGCAGGTTCGAATCCTGCCTCGGGCATGGATGTGTGTGATGTCCTTAGGTTAGTTAGGTTTAAGTAGTTCTAAGTTCTAGGGGACTGATGACCACAGATGTTAAGTCCGATGGTGCTCAGAGCCATCAGATATCCATAAAATTTTCATAGTTCTCTGTGAGTGAGTAGGGAGCGCGTAGATTAGTATTTTCCTTCACAAAACCTCTGGTGGCATATCGACCACCCTCAGTTACAAAAAGAAAGTTTCTGTGCTCCCGGTGGAACTTGTAATTCGGAAGGGCAGTGATCGTCATGGTATACTTGAGAAGTATCAGTCAAGGTGTTTTTAATGTGTTAAAGGCTCCTGCCTCTACTTTTGTCCCTTCTGTTATGTTCTGTGAGCCCGTCTCAGTACATTCACTCCTTTGATTTGGACTTTTGCAGGGCAGTTTAACTCATGGATGTGTTCTGTGTTGCCCGCATCTCGTGGTCGTGCGGTAGCGTTCTCGCTTCCCACGGCCGGGTTCCCGGGTTCGATTCCCGGCGGGGTCAGGGGTTTTCTCTGCCTCCTGATGGCTGGGTGTTGTGTGCTGTCCTTAGGTTAGTTAGGTTTAAGTAGTTCTAAGTTCTAGGGGACTGATGACAATAGATGTTAAGTCCCATAGTGCTCAGAGCCATTTGAACCATTTTTTGTGTTATATGTTAACAAAATTTTCATTTTGCCCTTTTGTATGATTATGTCCTTACACTTCTCAAACATTCGATTACCTTACATTAAATATGTCAAGTTTAAGGTCAAGTGCACGAGAGGGGTAGTTCATAAATTAAATTAGTTAATTTGTATGAATCCGCTCTGATACCGTATTGCATACTTCAGTTAATTTTTAGGTGCTGAACAGTATTACATTCAACTGGAATCCGCCCTCTGGAAAGAGAAATAAGACGTTTGCATTTTCATAAGAATAGAAATGAACAGCAGATAATGTCAAATGATTATCATTTACACAAGTCTCGGGCGTCTTGCCACGGTTCGCGTGGCTCCTCCCGTCAGAGGTTCGAGTCCTCCCTCTGGCATGGGTGGATGTGTTGTCCTCAGCGTAAGTTAGTTTAAGTTAGAATAAGTAGTGTGTACGCTTTATGACCGATGACCTCAGCAGTTTGGTCCCATAGGAACTTACCACAAAAAAAAGTACACAAGTGCTACTCAAAGGTGAGAACATGCTAAATCGCAAGTAAATCAGGGTTATATTTCTTCATCCCTGCAGTTTCGCTTGTAAGTCGTATGCCCAATGAAAAACATTGCGAGCTATTATTCGGACAGTATATCGTGGCAGTTTTAGGTAAGAGTTGTTTTGACTATGGTTGTCAATTTACCATTAGTGGTCTGGTCTGTCCCAGCGCTTTTACAGCGCTGACAACCATTAACTAAAGCCTCGTGTATTCTCCGCTTTGTTTCGTTTTGTGCTGTGCGTTGCTTGTGTCGTATTTTGAAGCGAGTGAAGACGCTGTCCAGAGTTCGACTACGATTCCCGCGACTCCTAAGAGGGAAGAGAGGCTGGTAGTACAAAGTGGTGCTTGTAAAATGATGCATAATGTGCTGGAGTGCTGCGAGGTGGAAAAAGGAAAGCAGAAAGCTGCTACGCCCCATCACTCAGACCCACAAGAGAGCTGCCACTTACATCGGCAAAAGTGTGCGAACATTAGACAGGATTAGAAAGTTTGCAAGCTCTCATCCAGGCGAATCGCCTGGGACTCCAGGAAAGAAAAAGTTAGTTTTAGTCCTAATTTGTACTGAACAAGTGTAAAGCTGTTTATATTAGACAGTGCTTCGAACTAAGCAGCAGTTAGGTTGAAATTACTTTATTTCTATTTTGTTTCACTTAGGAAGAGACGCAGTGATATTCAAGAAGTCGACGACTTCAGTAAATTAGTTATAAGAAATACCATCGCATAGTTCTACGCACAACAGAAAGTAGTACCTAGCGTGGCAAAACTTTTTCCATTGCTGGGAGAAAAGATAAATTGGAGCTGGGTCAGTACCTAATTAAAAACTTCACTTAAATCGACGGGTTTCATGTAGGAATCCATAATGAAACGAAGTCTCTTGATAGAACGCGGTGACACTGATCTTTGACGGCCTTGTTTCCTTGCACACATGAGGAGCTTTAGGGACACTCAACAAAATTTTTTTTTATCTTGATTAGTGGTGGATTGACAGCAATCTGACATGCTGCAAATGCTGGCAGAGGCCATAAAATGTATTGGGTGTTATAGAGTGTGGAAATGCTTCGAGAAGGATGATAGTGGCAAGTGTTGGCTCGAAAAACGGGCCTGTGAAGCAAGCGGAGCTAAAGTTCTGGGCGAAATCGACGCAAGGAGATTATCAAGGCCAAATGAACAACTCCGAGAATTTCGAGAAGTGGTTTTCGGAGATGGAGCTCCAAAATCTTCCGCCAAATTCTGCCATTGTTGTGCACAATGCGTCGTATCATTGTAGGCAGGTGGACAAAGCACCATCATTGTACTATCCAAGGGTGGCGATGGTAGAATGGCTGCGAAAAAGGAAAGTTAAATGTAATGATAGCATGACAAAGGCTGAGCTGTATTCTCTTTTGCAGGCGAATAGACCGAGTGAAAAGACCTACGTAGCAGACGAATTGGTTAAGAGTGTAGTCCACACTGTGGTTCGCCCACTGCCGCACAATTAAAAGATGAACGCAATTGAACTTGCATGGGGCCGACCGTGTGGCGAGCAGTTCTAGGCGCTTCAGTCTGGAACCACGCGACCGCTACGGTCGCAGGTTCGAATCGTGCCTCGGGCATGGATGTGTGTGATGTCCTTAGGATACTTAGGTTTAAGTAGTTCTAGGGGACTGATGATCCCAGATGTTAAGTCCCCTAGTGCTCAGAGCCATTTGAACCATTTGAGCTTGCATGGGCGAAAATTAAACGGTACGCGAGGGACACAACGTCTCTGGCGACATGTTTGCAGCCAATATATATATATAAAAAAAAAACCGACAGACAATGACTTCAATTCTGCCACTGCAAACAACGGGGAAGGGTACTGCAGAAAAGTGCAAGAGGCGGAACATGATTACAGGAGGCGCGATGGCGTAATGGAAAAAGCAATTGACGTCATTATAATAAATACTAATGACTCCAGTGAAGACTCAGTTACCACCGACACAGCGGAACATGAGAGCTTATCCCTCTCGGTCACAGCGGGTAATTAGTCTTCTCGTAATGACAAGACCGTCAAACTGTTTCATGCAGTATGTAAGTGTCGTATATACTGAATTACACTGGTTTTCTATCAGAAACTGTGTTTGTAATTTATATAATTGCTGATATCTGTTACGCACTTTGTAGCGATAGACATCACTGGTTTCGCCATTCACTATAACCACGTTTCAGATCTGCTTTCACTGAAGCGCGAAACGTGGGAGGCGGAGCATGTCGTCCTCCCCCCCCCCCCCCTTCCCCCCGCCCCACCCTTCACCCATCAGCGACCGTAGTCCCGTTTGTTTACACCCGCGGCCGACTGCCTCGACATAGTGTCTGAGTAATACCTACGTGGCTGGCCGAAAATATACGCCAACACGCCAGCCGTAGACTGTTGGACGTCAGTGTAAATACGTTGCAGAGGAAGATGTTTAGATGAAGTGCTTACTTGCACTAAATCCCAAACCAGCATTGGTCTGGTTGCGGAAACACATGCACCACTCAATTTTTTACTCCTTATCCATTACAGATTTGGCACTTATCAACTGAAAATATACTTCGTTTCATATATTGACTGGTGGGTCATTGTGAAACCGGCTTGGGTAATAGAGAGGGAACCCATTAATGATCTTTATTCGAGACAATATCATGAACGGATGAACTCTTACAAAACCCCCATTCTTTTGCCTACATTAATCATCAATCTAGCTACACGTATTGTACAATAATAATAGTTAGTGTGGCATGATTTACAACTCGCTGTTCTCAGTCTTAAGTACCGACCAACAAACTAGTTGCACAAAAAAAAAAAAATAGCGTAACGTGTCCCAGACGACACCCAAGACTGACTTCTTGGAACACAAAATTTGAATATTACATTTTTAATAAGCTTCGAGCCATCTTCGGTTATTCCTGGCTTGGCAACAAAATGACAATTGTCTTGTAAGACTTTAACTTTGAAAGTGATGAAAAACAAAATTAATGCAGGGAATTCCCCCCTTAGTCCTGCTTGCTATTTTATTTAATATTTGTCAATAAAGTATTCCATTCCGGCGCTCAAGCTACAGACGGATTCCGCCATCTAGTTCTAGCTCCGTCACCTCTTCCCAGAAGAACGACAGACCTTCTCTCGATATGCTCCGCTACTTTACACGTGTTGAAGCACTTGTCGCCTGTGCATGAGCCGGCCACTGTGGCCCAGCGGTTCTAGGCGCTTCAGTCCGGAACCGTGCTGCTGCTACGGGCGCAGGTTCGAATCCTGCCTCTGGCATAAATGTGTGTGATGTTCTTAGGTTAGTTAGGTTTAAGTACTTCTAAGTCTAGGGGACTGAAGACCTCAGATGTTAAGTCCCATAGTGCTTAGAGCCATCTGAACCTGTGAATGACTACCTGAAGGAACAGCCCTACTGAAGTCGTTGCGGCGTGAATGATAAATTCACAATGCCATGAAATTGAAATTGCAAAGTGAAGTTTTGCGCACAAAAAGTAACAGAGTAAAACATTATTGTAGCTACTGACAGGAAATGATAGATTACTGATTGTGGAATTTGTATTACAGATGAACAAATGTCTGACAAAGTAATGAGAAGTAGCAAGAAAAAACCATTGCAGGCAATACAGAATAAATTAACTTGTAATATTAGTAAAGCAAAAAATACAGAATGGAAGAACAAGAAAGAGAGCGTTGGAGTGGACAAGCAAGTGAAAGGAATTTGGCTACGCCGTTTTTAAAGAAAGCAACAGAGGATCTGCTTCAGATGGTTTGGGAATTACAAGGAAAACCTAAATCTCGAGGAATGGTGGGCATCTGAACCCACCTTCTCCTGGATGGCAGTCGAGTGCTTTAAACTCTGTGTCGCCTCACATGTTACTGACATGGCGTCCATCTAAAAGCTTCGCTTCCGACAACGAACTAGCAAGTACTAACGAAGTCCTTGTAGTACCACCGGACAGTAAAAAAAACAAGCTGCGACATGGTCGCGCATTGAACACTGACCCGAATATAGAATAAATTTTCGATACTTCACGTCTGAGCTCACAAATCGTTTTGTCATCAGACTATTGGTTTCGGTCTATAATGACCAACTTGAGATCTGTTTTATAAAACATATCCTAACAGACGTGACACAAAGGAAATTTAATAAAGAAATCTATGAGAATATAGGCTTTCTAGCCATATTTCACGGACGAAACCTTATCCGGTTGCTGGGCAGGGATAGCTCCGTCTCGATTCTTTGTATATAAGAATTTTTTTTATCGTCAAGTTCATTAGAAGAAAACGTGTAGAAAACTGGTCAAAACATTACTTAGGAACAATACTCTCACCTGACCGACTAGATTTCTACATAACATGAGTAGTAATGGTAGATTGCTTACCAGCAGTATTAATGATACAGTTAAATTTGGTAACGTCGCGTTGCCTGCAGATCGGTCCACGTGCTCTACACAGCGGCGTGAGTTTCAGCGTTCTACCCGTCACGGCACATCTCTATAAAAGCTGACGTTCGACAACGCGCATTTGCATAATCAAGATGATACTGCGAGTCGAACAGGTATTTCCACTCGGTTAATAATATGATTTGCAAATGCGTTACACCATTCGCTTGGATATCTTTTATCGCCTATAAACGACCGGGTGCATGGTGTATAATTTTACGCGTTTGAAGCTCTCTAATTACATTTTGATATTTGTCAAAGCATGAAAACATTCATGTCTTAATAGACGCAAAGTACCGTGTGATGGCGACTCTTTTTCTCCCACGAAATATTAGAAGCACGTACGGAAAAAGAAGCTATGTAGAAACTTTTTATTCGCCGTGATTACGTCTACGCTGCTCCAAAACCAGTTCTGATTGCGGGTCCGGGCGCTTCGGCTTGTTTTTTATGCAGCACTTGTTGTACTACAATGAAAAGTATAGATATGCTGCAAAGTAGAAATTAACAATAGCGGCTGCTTGAGGCCCCGTGGCCGAGTGGAAGTCGTTCGACTGGACGCCACTTTGGGGTCTTTCGTGTCCCTAACCCTATCCCAGTTACTCAACCGGAGAAAGGGGGCCGGGGAAATGAGACCTACAGTATAATGTGCAGGAACACTTGTCTCTCCTGCCGACTCCTCACGTCTTTGAGACGTGAAAGATTAAAGGCAGACTGAAAATTACAACCAACTCTCGTTTTCCAGGCACGCATTTTACCGATAGACCACAAGACCGAAAACAGAAATTAATTACAATTAATTCTTCAGATATGTTGGTGAGAACAACGAGTCTGCCTCATTCGCAAGTGTAAAATAGATGTTTCTTTCCAGACTTTTGAAGATAACGATGCTAGTAATACTAACCGTACGAACTAGAACTTCCTACGTTAATGTATCAAGCTAATTATAAATAACGATCATAAGACAAATGAGAATTAAGTACAGACGAACGAATAATCTTCAACATACATGTAAGCCACATAGGAGTGAAACATCACAAAAGACAGGTTTGTATTAGGCAGGGGTAGACGTAGCCTTGCTGATTGTTACTACTCTTCTTTTGCGTATATGTGGAAGAAACTATGAAGAAAATGAAAGAAAATTTTGGAATAGGAATAAATTTTTACGGTAAACAGATGCCAAAACAAAGTGGCGAACGCTAGATAGCCCTTAAGGCTGACAGCATATAAAAGAAGGGGGGAGTCTTCTGTTGTTAGCACAGAAGCGGAAACAGCAAAAGGGTTCGGCCAGGAGAGCTCAGTCACTTCGAGGCCGCGCGGGATTAGCCGAGCGGTCAGGGGCGCTGCAGTCATGGACTGTGCGGCTGGTCCCGGCGGAGGTTCGAGTCCTCCCTCGGGATTGGGTGTGTGTGTTTGTCCTTAGGATAATTTAGGTTAAGTAGTGTGTAAGCTTAGGGACTGATGACCTTAGCAGTTAAGCCTCATAAAATTTCACACACATTTCAGTCACGTCGAACGTGGAATATCCATTGTATGACACCTGAGAAAGAAATCCACCAGGAGCATTTCAACCTTTCTAAAGCTGCCCAAGTCCACTGTTGTTGAGGTGACTGTGAACTGCAAACCTGAAGGAACAACTCCACTGAAACTAAGAACAGGAAGATCCCATGTACTGATGGACAGGAAGCACCGAGCATTGTAGAGGGTGGCTGTAAAAAATCTCATGAAAACGAAATGGTTCACTCGTGACTTCCGAAGTTTTACCAGCAATATAGATAGCACAGTGTTCAAATGGTTCAAATGGCTCTGAGCACTATGGGACTTAACTTGTGAGGTCATCAGTCCCCTAGAACTTAGAACAACTTAAACCTAACTAACCTAAGGACATCACACACATCCATGCCCGAGGCAGGATTCGAACCTGCGACCGCAGCGGTAGCGCGGTTCCAGACTGTAACTCCTAGAACCGCTCGGCCACTCCGGCCGGCAGATAGCACAATGTATTAGTGGCATGAATATGGATACGTAGTATGGAAATACAGTGTGGTCAGAAAGGGTGTAAGGGTGTTGCAGGGAAGTTTGTGTTTGCAAGTAATTGTTAACAAAAAATTGAATTCATTGCACCGTTTCCGAGTTCATTAGCATTGCAGTTAGGCAATCAGGCCGTTGCGCGAGCAAATACAAGCGGCCCGTCGGAGACGGTGTTCCTAAGCGTGTACTTCCTTTGGTTTCTTAAAACCGAGCAAGGGAACTACACAAAAGTTCGATATGGGGCGGTAGTAAGGATCAAACCGAAGCCAAAGGGTGAGTAGTCTCGTGCGCTATCAAGTATGCTGTAAGAACAACTGACGCTAATTTTATCTGGCGGGCCGCTTGAATTTGCGCGTGCAACGGCGTGATTGGCTAACTTGAATACTAATTGACTCTGAAACGGTACAGCGTGTCGAGTTTTTTTCTTAGCAATTATTTCTCAGCACAACCTATCGTGCAGCACAATTACTACCTTTTCAGACCGTTTCTGACCACCCTGTACATCGTAAACCTGAGAATCGTGTAGCGCCAATTCGACGCCGGAAAGCAAAGCTCACAACATAAATCCTGGATGCTGCAGTTTAAAATGCTCATAGCAATTCGTTCATAAGACATAAAAGTCTGAACTTTACAGATCGTCGGCGTGCAGTACGATATAAACAGCGTCCAGCCAGTACCAAGCGTTGAGAAAGTAGAACTGCAAGTGTGTTTTGTCTGGACACCACGAGGGCCAACAGAACTCTAATCTCGGCTCCTAGCCACCTGATTGGCTGACAAGACTCTGCAGTCAATGTATCACTTCCAGATACGTTTCTCACTATGGAAACAAAGATGACTGCTCTAGCAACGAAAGCATAGACTCCGAGCCATCCGAGTGACTCACAACTCACATACAGATGCACTGTCTGAACGATATTCAGGCTGTCTTTTCCGTGCTGCAGAGATAATAAGATTTCCTACGTGTAAGTACATAAAAACTGTGGTTGTATACGTGGCTTCTCGGCTAAGAGTCGTGTAGCTCTTTTGGAACATCCATGATATCCCCGGAATCGGCTCTCAGCGAAATTTTTTGGCCCCTGCCTCATGCGAACTGTGGACGGCACACATTTGGCAGGGTGAACTGAAGTTCAGAGATATGGGGCATCAGTTCTCTATCTACAGGGTGTTACAAAAAGGTACGGCCAAACTTTCAGGAAACATTCCTCACACACAAAGAAAAAAAATATGTAATGTGGAAAAGTACCTTTTTGTAACACCCTGTATACCAAACGCAGGGTATCTTGCCGATCGTTGGCCGCAGTGGCCGAGCGGTTCTAGGCGCTACAGTCTGGAACCGCGCGACCGCTACGGTTGCAGGTTCGAATCCTGCCTCGGGCATGGCTGTGTGTGATGTCCTTAGGTTAGTTAGGTTTAAGTAGTTCTAAGTCCTAGGGGACTGATGACCTCAGAAGTTGAGTCCCATAGCGCTCAGAGCCATTTGAACCATTTATTGTCTTGTCGATCGCTTATGGATGCTTGAATGATACTGCAGTTAATGGAGATCAGTTTGAAAGCATTTTCCGTTCTTGTGTTAATACCTGCAGCATTTCTCGTGACGTACTGGATATCCGAAATATTGCTTCCTGATTTAAAGGGAAACAGGGGCGAGCAGCAAAACGCATGAACTTCTAAAAATGCCTCGAAAGCTCTCCCTGGCTTTCAGATGCGTCAGGCACCAGCCGTACCTCCCTGTTTCGTTGTTAACGGAGGTTTTTATTATTATTTCTCAACTTACTTCTTATTTCTTTCGTCTTTCACACCGCAATTTCATTTTCATTATTACTACGTTTGTCAATAAATGTTTAAACATTATTATATTACGATCATAAATAAGCGTTTTACATAAAAATGTGATTGTAGAACATACAGAATGGGGAATGTTATACAGCCTTCAACAATAGAAAGAAGTGTTTTCAATTCGCCTATTTGGGAGACAGCTTCTATGTCATTTAAGCGGTGGCAGTCATGTATCTTGTTTTTCGTCTTCCACGTCCTAACATTGCCCTTCCTGTGGTGTCAAAGCGACAGTTTATCATTCAGTATCTGAACTTCTCCGATGCCTCTGTGCGTAATGTTGAGCATAGAAAAAGTCTCAAACTGCATTTTTCAGTCTTGGCAGTATTAACTGTATTAGCCTTGTAAGAATCGGGCTTCATACTGTTCTTACACTCTCATATATTTTATTTCTAGTTTTTAGGTTTTACTTGGCTTTAGTAAATAATAATTACAAATTAATGAGAATAGAAATCTGCTTTACATCTATCAGCTCACTGTTTTTCTGAATCTATTATTTTACAGCGTTATTCATTTTGGAGCACAGCTGCAGGAAATTATGCATTAGGTTTTTTGAATAACATATCCACTTATAGTTCTCGAATTCTACTTACAGGAATCGTACTCTGATTAGCCTTTTTTAGAGAGAAACTTGAGTTTTCCCCGGTGTATCAGATGTATAAGTACCACCCTACGGAAGTGCAGCCGGGTGACTTACTGGGCAGCCACTGATATTTGGAGAAGTGAACACCCTTTCATTTGAAAGGTACAAATGAAAAGGGAGACCGCTGAGCATGACAACTTGGACCCTCAGTCAACGGGGAAACGTCATCCAGGAATCAAAACACGTCAGAAACACACATCATACACAACTGTAGCCTCTATGCAACCAAAGATAACCAACGTCAGACTTCATCGATAGTGAAATTGAATTATAAGCGGTTGAGTTGAGCAATATGCGCTATCCCTCTGTTGTCTGACCAGGGGCAGAGCAGGATTCGAGACAGAATTTAAGCAGAAACCTCTGTCTTTGTTTGTAAGGTCATTTGCTAGTTTAATCTCGACATCTTCCTTTGTAACACTATCCCAGCAACTGAAAATGTACGCCAGAATCTCTGTGTCATATCCCATCCGATGACCGGTACAAAGGTAATGTTCTACCACAAATTTTCTCAGACGTTTTAAGCGTTTGTGACGCTTATATTCTATACACATCCTCCACGGTGGGTTTTCTGACCAGTTTACGACATGCTACAACTGCACGAGATATGGTACTCTTCCGCCTTACGTAAACCGAGATTATCCTTTACAGGCCCTAAAACGGGCCTAGTCTCAGATGGTGGTCTGAAAACGTACTTTGTGTTTCTTTCGAATATGACCAGTCCTGTTGAAAATACTGCCAGCGTAGCGCAGGAAAGCTGGATGCCTAGGCGCCACATTATTATTCTCATCACTCACCCGATGTACGGTTGGCCCACAGCGCAATGCGCAGCTGATTTGGCTCTCACTATACCTACTCTGTCGGAAAGCTGCTTCAAGGTGGGCTGAATCAGCTGCAAAACTTCATTGTCTGAAATGACATGGGCTTTACGAACTTAACGCTGAGCCTGATGTCAGCAATCATCAACCAAAAGATACATATCAGTCCTATGAACGGCAAGTCCGAGAGTACCATCATCCTTCCACCTGACCGACACAACAAGCAAGGTAAGGCAACCATCGTTTTCCACCATCGTTTTTTTTTTCTAAAAATGCTATACAAATTCTCATTGTCATGGGGCCAAATTACAAAAGTATCAACTATACAACTAAAAAAAAATAAAAATAAAAATAAAACATGCAGGTCACAGTGCTCTTGACTCCAGAGTTCGTTCTTCCATAAACGAGTGACAACAACAGGTGCCATAGGGTCCAACATCGAAACTGCATATTTTAGCTAGATGAATTGGTCACTGAATAAAAAGTAAGTGGAAGTCAACACATGTCGAAACAGCTTTCTTAATTCAACACCAGACCTAATTTCAACTAACCGTAACACATGCGACAGAGGAACGCGACTGAAGAGAGAAAGTGTGTGTGTGTGTGTGTGTGTGTGTGTGTGTGTGAGAGAGAGAGAGAGAGGAGAGAGAGAGAGAGAGAGAGAGAGAGAGAGAGAGAGAGAGAGAGAGAGAGAGACCACAACAAAACAGACGTATGAAACCTGCCAAGTTAGTAAATTGAGGTAAGCACTGAACTTTCTTTGAGTATTTACCATACGAAATGGTCTCGGAGCCTTTGCGCATTTTCCGAAGTGGCTGGTTACTCACTTGTATCCTAAGAAATTTTATTTTTAATGTTAAACTGATAAACGGACCGAAACTACGCGTCCAGACGCTCTATGGGCCAAAATCGAATCGAAACGGAAACACCTCTTTCCAAACCTGTTTTGCTGAGAAAGATCTCACTGTAGTTCCTCAGTTAAATTGTCCCACGAACGCCAAAATGACAGACATCGAAGTAAGTGAACGAGCGAGGTGACGCTGTGGTTTGCACACTGGACACGCATTCGGGGAGGCTACAGTTCAAACCAGCGCCTGGCCACCCAGATGCAGTTTTTTCCATGATTCCCCTAAATCGCTCCAGGCAAAAGCCGGGATGATTCCCTTCAAAGGGCATGGCCCATTTCCTTCCCCATTGTTAATACAATCCGAGATTATGATCCGTCTCTCATGACCTTGATACTGACGGGACGTCAAACCTAATCTTTCTTCCTATTTTCGAGGCAAGTGATCATAGGATTGAAAAGCAACTGAAATCACTCAACAGACCTGACAGAATACCAAGACCATTCTCTACAGAGTATATGAAAGAATTTGCCTCTCTCGTATAAGCAGTGTACCCTAGGTCGCTGGAGGACCGAAGCGTTCCTAGTAATTTGAAAAAAGCGCACGTCAGTCCAGTTTTCAAAAAACGTCGTTAAGCGGAGGTACAAAACTACAGGTCTGTCTATATCTCTGACGTAGGTATGTTGTAGAATTTTGAAATATGTTTTATGCTCGCGTTTTATGACATTTCTGGAGATAGAAAGTCTCCTCTGCAGGAAACAACTGTGATTCCGAAAAAGCGATGGTATGAAACCCAACTCGCTCTTTTCATCCACGAGACCCAGAAAGTAGTATACACAGGTGTCCAGGTACACGCCGTGTTCCTTGACTTTCGGAAGGCGTTCGGTACAGTTCCGGACTGCCATCTAATGAACAAAATATGAATGAAGGAAGGAAGGAAGATTAGCGTTTAACGTCCCGTCAACATCAAGGTGGGATTGTTCCAAGAACGCTAGCTGTGCTATTTCAAAGAAATTGTTCCGTCATTTGCCTGGAACCTTTTAGGGAAAGCACGAAAAACCTAAGTCAAGATGGCCGGACGCAGATTGAACCGTCATTCTCCCGAATGTGAGTCCAGTGTGCAAGATAATACGAGTTTACGGAACATCAGACCAGCTGCGTGACTGGACTGGAGAGTTTCTAGCAAACAGAACGCTGCTTGTCCTTCTCAATGGAGAGAAATCTTCAGACTTAAAAGTAACTTGGGGAATAACCCAAGGAGGTGTCATAGGACGACTGCTTCTGGCAATGTATAAATAAATGGCCATGTGGACAATGTCGCAAGGCTTTTCACAGATCATGGTGGTGTATACAGAGAAGACGCAACGTTAGAAAATTGTAACGGAACACGGGAATAACTGCAGAGGAATGATGCTGGGTGCAGGTGTTGACAGTTGACCCTCAACGAATGTAGCCTATTGCATATAAACAGGTGAAAATACCTGTTATGCTATGATTACACGATTGTAGATTGATTACTGGAAATAGGGACACCCACGAAGTATCTAGGAAAGACGACATTAAAATTAATCGCTAGTTTGGCAGATGCCAGACAGATTCATTGGAAGAATCTTAGGAAGTTCGTTTACCTGCAAAGGAGGTGGCTTACAAAAACCTAATTCGACTAGAGTTCTTCAATATTGCTCGTCAGTTTGGGATCTGTTCCAGATAGAAATTATCGAGGAAATGGAGAAGATCCAAGCATGAGGATCGCGTTTCGTGACAGGTGCGTCACGGATATGCTGCAGTGGCAGACGCTGCAAGAGAACCATTCTGCATCACGGTGTGCTTTGTGGTTAAAGATCCGCGAGCGTAAGTTCCTGAAATAGTGAACCAATGCATTGCTTCCTCAAACGTACCTCTCGAAAGGAACACGACGGTAAAATAAGAGAGATTCGAGCTCACACGAAGGCTTACCAATAATCGTTCTTCTGCCGAACCATTTGCTATTGGATCACGGAAAGGAGGACGTGAAAGTGGTACAAAAAGTACTATCCGCCACACACGGTAAAATGGCTCCAAAATCAGTATGCTAATCGAGCATTGAGGCAATTATCGCACCCACATACCAGGTTGAAGATGGCCGTTTGGTAAAACACCGTTTCATGCTAGGTGAAGGAGCTCGTAACTGCCTGCTGCACATCCTTCGACTGGAGTCGCTGGCCCTTCAAGACCTTTTTTAAAGGACCGAAGGCGTGACAATCTTTTGGGGAGCAACCAGAACTACATGATGATTGCTCGAGTGTGTCCCACTTTAGCTCACGTAATCGATGAGGCTGACCAGGGACTCGTGTTGAATAGCGACCAGCACGGAACTTGACGCAGCATTTCACAATGGAACGTTTCGACAGACATGCAGCCGCATACAGATTTTTCTTTGTCCGATAGACTGTAAGTAGGCTGTTTAGGTTGTTATGTTGGTAACGCCACGTAGCGCTCTGTATGAAATCACTGACTGTGCTGTGTGCAGTCTGTGGCTGGTTTGCATTATTGGAATATTTGCTATTGTAGTGTTGGGCAGTTGGATGTGAACAGCGCATAGCGTTGGGCAGTTGGAGGTGAGCCGCCAGCAGTGGTGGATGTGGGGAGAGAGATGGCAGAGTTTTGAGAGGGGACGATCTGGACGTGTGTCCGTCAGAAAAAGGAAATTTGTAACACTGGATATCATGAACTGATATATATATATATATATATATATATATATATATATATATATATATATAGGGTGAGTCACCTAACGTTACCGCTGGATATATTTCGTAAACCACATCAAATACTGACGAACCGATTCCACAGACCGAACGTGAGGAGAGGGGCTAGTGTAATTGGTTAATACAAACCATACAAAAATGCACGGAAGTATGTTTTTTAACACAAACCTAAGTTTTTTTAAATGGAACCACGTTAGTTTTGTTAGCACATCTGAACATATAAACAAATACGTAATCAGTGCCATTTGTTGCATTGTAAAATGTTAATTACATCCGGAGATATTGTAACCTAAAGTTGACGCTTGAAACCTTCGACGTTCAGTTGCGTGTTGTAACAAACACGGGCCACGGTCGGCGAGCAGCATCTGCAGGGGCATGTTTACGATGACGACCGTGTTTACGAGTGTGGCTGTAGTGCACTGTTGTGGTTTGGTCTAGCTGTCGCAGTGTCCGCATGTAGCGCTTGCTGCTATTGATATTCTGCATTCGTCTCCGCACGCAGACCAACTGTAGTACACCGTGTTACCAGACGTCTGTGATAGTGTAGTGTTGTAGGAACTGTGACCATGGTGTATTCGAACTCTGAAAAGGCGGAGATGATACTCATCTGTGGCGAGTGTCGACGAAATGCAGCTGAAGCCTGCAGGGTGTATGCAGAATGGTACCCGGATAGAGAGCATCCGACGTGCCGCACATTGCAAAACATCTACCGCCAGCTGTATGCAACAGGTATGGTCGTAGCACGCAAACGTGTCCGTAACAGGCCCGGCACAGAAGAAGCGGGTGCAGTTGGTGTGTTAGCTGCTGTTGCCATGAATCCACACATGAGTACACAGGACATTGCGAGAGCCGGTGGACTGAGTCAAAGTAGTGTATGCGCATACTGCATCGTCACCGCTTTCACCCGTTTCATGTGTCGCTACATCAGCAATTACATGGTGATGATTTAAGTCATCGACTGCAATTCTGTCAATGGGCATTAACAGAGAATGCGTTGCAGTTCTACCTATTTACCGATGAAGCGGGTTTCACAAGCCACGGGGCAGTGAATCTACGGAACATGCATTACTGGTCCGTGGACAATCCTCGCTGGCTCAGACAGGTAGAGCGACAGCGACCGTGGACTGTAAATGTATGGTGCGGAACCATTGGCGACCACCTCATTGGTCCTCACTTCATTGCAGGGGCTCAGACAGCTGCAACATACATCGCGTTTCTACAGAATGATCTGCCAACGTTGCTCGAAAATGTCCGACTGGAAACGTGTCGAGGCATGTGGTATCAGCATGATGGTGCACCTGCACATTCCGCAATTAACACTAGGCTGACCCTTGACAGGATGTTCGACGGGCGTTTCATAGGACGTGGAGGACGCATAAATTGGCTAGCCCGTTCTCCTGATCTTACACCTCTGGACTTCTTTCTGTGGGGTACGTTAAAGGAGAATGTGTACCGTGATGTGCCTACAACCCCAGAGGATATGAAACAACGTATTGTGGCAGCCTGCGGCGACATTACACCAAATGTACTGCGGCGTGCACGACATTCATTACGCCAGAGATTGCAATTGTGTGCAGCAAATGATGGCCACCACATTGAACATCTATTGGCCTGACATGTCGGGACACACTCTATTCCACTCCGTAATTGAAAACGGAAACCACGTGTGTACGTGTACCTCACCCCTCATGGTAATATACATGTGCGTCAGTGAAAAAGACCAATAAAAAGGTGTTAGCATGTAGACGTAATGTGCTGTTCCAGTCTCTTCTGTAACTAAGGTCCATCACCGTTCCCTTTGGATCCCTACGTAATTCGGTGCTCTCCGATACACACGATCGAACAGCGGAGGAGTGGTACTCAAGCGTCAAATTTAGGTTACAATATCTCCGGATGTAATTAACATTTTACAATGCAACAAACGGCACTGATTATGTATGTGTTTATATGTTCAGATTTGCTAACAAAACTAACGGGGTTCCATTTAAAAACACGTAGGTTTGTGTTAAAAAACATACTTCCGTGCATTTTTTTATGGTTTGTATTAACCAATTACACTAGCACCTCTCCTCACATTCGGTGTGTGGAATCGATTCGTCAGTATTTGATGTGGTTTACGAAATATATCCAGCGGTAATGTTATAATTTTTTTAAGGAGATATTTCAAGACGTCTATCGATGTTGGTCCTTCGCCAGCGAACAAAATAATAACAGCACGTTGGTTCTCTTTGGAGGCATTTGGTAACAACACTGTACACGTTTCCGCATTTACCGCACGCACGTCGAAAAGAAACGAATGCCACACTAGCCCCTTGCCTACACGTCGGTGCTTATAAACTTCCGTCGGAGTCGCGTTCCGTTGCGTACGCGATGTAGCAACATCTTCAGACGGAAGCTTCTTGATAGTACCCTATAGCTCCAGCGACGGCGTCGTGCTGCAGCTGATGAAAATTCCGCGTCACCTACACGTAAGTGCTTCATCTAGCTCTGTCCTGCAACGCTCTGTCGTCTCATCTTTCTCAAAAGGTTTCTTTGTCGCGATAAGGACGTCTCTCACAATTGACTCGTAACCTCTGCGGTTTCTTCATTCAGCCTCGCCAGCCGTTTACGTCGCCTTTTGGAGAGGACTCGGGCCCTCCCGCCCGCTGACGCAAACTGTAAGGAGGCGAGCAATATATCACGCGCGCACAGGTGGTGGTTGTTGGTACCGGGGAGCACGAGCCCGAACCGGGCGCGCAGTGGGGGGACGGCTGTTGCCGTGGAAACCGCCAACGAGCGGATGATGAAGTCGGGGGCCGACCACACAAGGCGCGCGCCCGCCCCGGTCCTTACAGAGACGTCAGCCCAGCCGCAGCCGGCGCTGCGGTGGTCATCACGGCCGGCCACAACGGCCGCCAATAAATCTCTGCGGCCGCGGAGGCGCAGCGATCGCCGCGGCAGATGCGGCCTGCGCTTGCCTGTCCGACCGGTCCGGTCCCTGCCCCATTAACGACGGGTCGCGCCCAGACAGCCAGCCGCGGGCAGATGGCCCGACACGGCCCATCGCCGGCCGGACACTTTGCCCAGAACGACAGCGGCGGGCCTCCCGTGTCGCGCGTCGCGCCCTCTGTCCCACTGTCCAGAAGCCGGCCTCCGGGAGCGCTCAACCAGTCGGCCGGTCTTTCAGGGCGGACAGAGGGCCCACCCTCCTCCAAAAGCGGTCATTCGCGGCGCATGGCGCTGCTACATTGTGCAGTCACAGCCTGTCACATTAACTCTTTCGTGCGTCCGTCAGGGTGACCGGCCGTGACAGTTTGGAGCCCATTTCTCGGCGTCTTTATTGAGTCACGGCATCGGTAGCGCAGCTGTTAATGCGACCCGCCTACTGTTGTTGTGTGACCACACGCCAGGCGTGGTAGATACGTCGTATTTATACAGCGGTCGGAGGCAACTAGGCGGAAAGGCTCATTAAAATTTCGTGACACTAACGGCGACAGTTACTAAAAGCTGTCACAGCAGAAGAACATACGTCCAGTACTGTTAAACACAAACTTAATGTCATCCATCATAAAAAATATATTTCTAAAACCCATATCTGTATCAATAATGAGTTAAATAAGAAAGTACCACATGCTCACGTTTTTTACACCAGCTGATCAAAAGTATCCGATACGCCAGTGTAACGCCGAATTGACCACTAAATGTTGCAGAGACGAGAGACGAGGAGTATAGTGTTGTACGTAGAGGAGCAGTAACAGCAGAATGGGTCGGTCAGGTGATCTCAGTGACTTCTATCGTGCGCCGGTCACTGTGGCCGAGCATATCTAGGCGCTTCAGTTCGGAACCGCGCGACCCCTATGGTCGCAGGTTCGAATCCTGCATGGTTGTGGGTGATGCCCTTAGGTTAGTTAGGTTTAAGTACGAGTTCTAAGTTCTAGGGCACTGATGACCTCAGATGTTAAGTCCCATAGTGCTCAGAGCCATCTGAACCATTTGATGTGGTTAGTATTTGCACAGGAAGAAGTTAGATAGTCGGCTCACTTATATTCAGCAACATGCTACAGCAAATAAAATATAAAAACAGTGAGGATTTTAAAATGGAATTGAAAATTTTCTGTTGTGCAAGTTCTCGGACTCCACTCAAGAGCATAAAACTATTAATTATGATGTTTTAAGCTTTCTAGAACTAAACTAGCACTGTAGTATAGTAGTCCTCCGTAATGTTAAGTCTTTTTACTCGCTGTACTTAAATTACATTGCCTATCAAGATGAGTGAGCATTTGGAGGAAACAAAATGAAAGTTCAAAGGGCTTAAAGGATATTCATTAGAAAACTGAACAACAGTAATGCACTCTGGTAGCTCTTAAACCTGTTACAGAGAATTTCAGCTACATTCACTTACATACTCGTCAATTGTGTGTACGTATAAGAAGTTAAAATGATATCCAACCTTGTCTTCTGGGTGCTTTACTCTTTCCGTCAGGCTGCCAAGCAGTGTGAATAAAGTGTACGGCATTGACTTATTTCCATATGGTAGCGACCACACGAATAATCTGTGTAACATGACTAATGGCGAGGTACTGGCGGAAGTGAAGCTGTGTGGACGAGCCGTGAGTCATACTTGCGTGGCTCAGTTGGTAGAGCACTTTCCGGCGAAAGCAAAAGTCCCGAGTTCGAGTTTCGGTCTGGAAAACAGTCTTAATCTGCAAAGAAGTTGTCGACTAATGTCATATAACATAAAATGAAACGCGAAAAACTAGTTGTTGCAAGACACATGCCAGACTAAGATCCACTGAGGGAATTCTGAGGAAATGTTAACAATAAGTGTAAAGAGAAGACCAAAAAACCTTAGTGTAGCGGTCTTTTAGAGCTGGTCACACAAAAAACAATCGTACCAAAGGCAGACATAGCCTAAGACGACATAACGTGGATTAGTTTATGACGTCTCGTCTGCGATCAGGTTATTAGAGAGAGAAGAAGGTCAAGTTCAGATTACAGACGGATGGAGAAGGAAATAGACAACGTCTTTTCAAAGGAACTATCCAGGCTTTGCCTAAAGTGAATTAGAAAAATCACGGAAAACGTGAATTTGGATCCCGGGTGGGGATTTGAACCGCTGTCCTCCCAAATGCAAGTCCAGTGTCTTACCACTGCACCATCTTGCCTCATATTTAAGGGTGAGAGTCACTGGAAGAATTTTCAGAAAATGAAAATCACCTGCGTCGAAGGTAGCTTCCAACCCTTATTCGGCGCATTAATGAGTATTTCTCGTCAAGCTGGGATCATTACCAGACAGTATCAATAGAGAATACAGACGAGATTCAAAAATGAGTTGCATGTGTCGTTAAAAAATCGATTGGAGTGAGTGTCACGAAAACGCTCAACTAACGTCTGTGGTAGGCGGTATGAGAAAGGTATTGGAAGAATGGAAATGAAGTCCCATGCTTCTTGACAGAGCGTAGGGGAACGATGCGGGAGGCCCGCACCGCCGAACTGGGCAAATGAACCATTTTTTTAAGGCCCTTAATATATACAGCGAAATATTTGTTTATCGGATTCTGTAGATCTTTCCTAATAGCAAAGAGCTTGCAGTGGAAGGAATGTCTTTCACAGTAGCGAAGATGAACAAATCCTCGTAGCTCTTAAGGTATGCGTTTTAGAGCCGATATTACTGAATCTATTTTTTGTTTTGTTCCGTACTACACCGTCTCGAAATATGTAATACTTTTTCCAACATCCTGTAGAAATGACAGTTGCAGTTCTCTGTGACATATAGAACGGCTACCACAGTGCATTAGCGTTGCTCGTCTTCATTGTTGTTACCAGGAATGGTAAGAGTGTTCGAGTACAAGGCGCTTGAACAAACATATCTTGAGTGATTATTCTAATGGACATGGAGCTACCGCGTACGTGTGTGACACAGCATTATCTGCACCTGACTGTTGGAAAGGGACCTCATTGTGGGCCTCCATTTAGCCGGCTGGTCGAATAGTGCAGTATCCAGATTTGTGGATTATTCGGATGTGACAGAGGCCCAGTGTTGGACTGCATGGGAACATAATCGTCGTCAGGGATCAGATGAACCACATCTGACCTCCACAAGGATGGTCGGCGTAATGTGCACCAAGTACACCATATAACCCCTTCACATCTGCAGCTGCCGTCCAAGAACAAGTAATGGACCTCTTCAACATTCTGTCATCCCGCTCCATTGGTCGGAGGCTAGCAGCAGCTGGAGCATATAATTACCGTCCCATGCGTTGGCAGCCGTTGACGCCACATCGTACTGCGTTTGGAGTGGTGCCGTGACTGGCAAGAGTGGATTGTTGATGAATGGCGTCGCATGAATTGTGTGTCTATCGCGGGTGACCATCTTTGGCGAGTATGGTGGCGGCGTGGCAGAGGTTCCAGTCTTCCAGTGTTTTGGAGAGGCACAGTGGTGTTGGGGAGCCACCGGATATGACTTCAGGTAATGGCTGGTAGTAACTGGGGGAAGAGGGTGAGAAGGGGGACAACTGTACGCCAATGTGTTATTCTCATGCGACATCATGGTGCTTTCAACAGATCACTGTTCGTACACACGTGGAATGCGTCTCTGTGAATTGTCTGCGTGATGTTGAGGCAGTCCCGTGGCCAGCAAGATTCACAGTGCCGTCCCAAACATTGTGGGACCGACTCGGACGTCGACCCAGTACCAGTATCAAGGATATGAAGGAGCAGTTACAACATGTGTTGGCCAGTTTGTCTCAGGAGGTGATGCGGATACAGTGGCTTTACGACGCTCAAACTACACTGAAGCTCCAAACAAATTGATATAGACGTGCGTATTCAAATACAGAGACATGTAAAGAGGCAGAATACGGCGCTGTGGTCGTCAGCGCGGAGTTGTGGTGGGGCCCAGTTTTTAGATCGGTTATTGCTGCTACAATGACAGATTATCAAAATTTAAATGAATCTGAACGTGGTGCTATAGTCGGCGCACGGGCGATGTGACACACCATCCGCGAGGTAGCGATGAAATGGGGATTTTCCCGTACGACCATTTCACAAGCGTACCATGAATATCAGGAATCGGGAAAAACATCAGATCTCCGACATCGCTTCGGAAAAAGATCCTGCAAGGACGAGACCAATGACGACTGAAGAGAATCGTTCAGCCGGCCGCGGTGGTCTAGCGGTTCTAGGCGCTCAGTCCGGAACCGCTCGACTGCTACGGTCGCAGGTTCGAATCCTGCCTCGGGCATGGATGTGTGTGACGTCCTTAGGTTAGTTAGGTTTAAGTAGTTCTAGGGGACTGATGACCACAGATGTTAAGTCCCATAGTGCTCAGAGCCATTTGAACCATTTTTGAGAATCGTTCAGCGCGACAGAAATGTAACCCTTCCGAAAACTGCTGCGAGCGAATGAACGTGTACGAGTACGGAGACAACCTCATGAATCTATGGACCATGTATGTCAACTGGGGGCTGTTCAAGCTGGCGGAGGCTCTGTAATGGTGTGGGGCGTGTGCAGTTGAAGTGATATGGGACTCCTGATACGTCTAGATACGACTCTGACAGGTGACACATGCGTAAGCATCCTGTCTGATCAACTGCATCCATTCATGTCCACTGTGCATTCTGACGGACTTGCGCAATTCCAGCACGGCAATGCGACAGCTTACACGTCCAGAATGGCTACAGAGTGGCTCCAGGAACACTCTTCTGAGTTTAAACACTTGCACTGCCCACCAAACTCCCCAAACATAATTATTATTGAGCATATATGGAACGTCTTGGAACGTGCCGTTCAGAAGAGATCTCCACCCCTCGTGCTCTTTCGTATTTATGGACAGCCGTACTGAATTCATGGTGTCTACTTCAGACATTAGTTGAGTTCATGCCACGTCGTGTTGCGCCACTTCTGCGTGCTCGCGGGGGCCCTACACGATATTAGGCAGGTGTACTAGTTTCTTTGGCTCTTCAGTGTAAATCAGTGCATGCATCTAGCCCAGATGGGGTGCACTGCAATGCTGAAAGGTGTCCTTATACTGCCAAGTTCTTCGTAAATTTGACTCGATTTTGCAATGACTGAAATAACATCATGTACAACTTGAATTCGTGAAGTTTCATTTCGTTTCTCCTCCCGTTGTGGGTGTTTCGCTGTTTCCGTCAGGCATTGTACGTTCTACTCGATTTCATAATTATACTTAGGTTCCTTTCTTCTGCAATCAAGGTAAGGTGGAGTTAATTCAACGTTTATCATTGCGTGTATGTTTTATACAAGGGCAGAATAATTTGTTCATGTTACGTGGAAACATTGTACGGTAGCAACGTCTTCTACATTAAATAGTTGTTGCACTTAGGTTTTCTTCAAATGACAAGCTAATGCTCTAAATTTTGTCTCTACGTGTTTCGCATCTTGTTGCGAACAGATATTTCTGACCATTGATTAATGGAGGTCGTCCGTCCTTCTAGTATTGTGTTAATGCTAAGAACTCTTTTTTGAGTCGTACTAATTGTTGGTAACAAACTTTGTACAGTACGTAATAAATATTAGCTCAAGTTACGCAAACGAGCTGTCCAAAAGAGACTCTTGGTTGGACACCCCGTATTATCCTTATCACACGTCTTTAATCAATAAACTTTTTTCCTCAATGAGAATACAGCCCTGAATGCTATTCTACAAGATATTTATGAATAGAAATATTCAAAATAACAAAACTTTTTTACGTTTAAAACTCCAAAACTATTATTACAAGTGACGTTATACTCAGATTCCTGAGAAAACTTTTAATATGTAAGTATTAATTTATGGTAGTAAAATATACAACCTTAAATATTCTGTAAACTCCGTTTTAAGTAGTGATTTTTCTTTATGCATCGCTATTAAGGGGTAAGTTAGGTTCTGTATACGACAGACTATGTGCTGTGTTTCGTTCGGAGAATGTTTCCAAAACCTGTAAACTTCATTCAGCTTTTTTAGTGTTTTAGTATTTCTACTAGACCTGATGCTTGAGGGCGAAGGGCGAAGGACGCAACAGCAAGTACCACGAGTGAGTACAACAAATGTCAATGAGAGCGCTTTCAGAGTTCAGGTTGTTTCAATGGCTCCTTGGTTTAATTCCAGTGCGTGGTGCGTGGGTAAACAACAACCATCACCCTTAAGTTCCCAGTGAAGAACTGCAGAGAAGAATTACACGGGTTAGCCAGGTTTGTGCTCTTCCGTCTCTCACACCTCTGTCTACATCTCCTAGAACGTTCTCGTTCTTCTCGTCAGACTACAAACCGAGCGCTAGCTATTGAAAACGTCGATGAGAACGTTATTTTCTACACTTTGCGTATGGAAGACTTTGCAGATTTGAAGTTAACGTTTGTCTTTTCAGTGTTATTTCTGCAGAGAACTTCACTAGCTTCTAGTGGGATCCATTACAGGTTAAACTTGTTTCTCCAGAAAGGGGCGGTACTGACATTGATTTAGAGGCAGTTATTCATAAAAAGTAGTTCTTTAACTGGTTTCAGACACATAGGTCTTAGAAAATTATCCATAAGTCAACCCAAGTTAATTCGGTATCGTCTTCGAACGACCTGTGCAAAAGACGTGAATCAGAGGAAAGGAAAAAGTTGAACTTTATCCGAAGAAACGATCAAGCTGGTTTTAGAAGTGAGTATGGCATAATGGATCATTTACGAGTTACAAACGGAGGTACATAAGGCGCGGATTCATCAGAACGAAATGCTTTATAAAAGGTAGCACTTTTCTCTAGAGGCCACAGTCCATGCAAGTTATCATATTGACTACCTGCCTGGGACCACATAAGTAATTTCGTGTTTCCGTTCTTGCACAGACATTTCAGCGAAATGCTGAGAACCTAGGATTAATTGCTAAAGGAGGAAGTAATACACCATTACTGCTGTGAAAATGTTTCTATAATAAAATTTATCTAACGACTAGCGTTATTATTTCACTTTTTTCCACTCAGACACATACGAGTAGGACCATGCAGAAAAACCTTCTTTATCTAAAGCAGTTTTTCTCTGTACATATTACCTGAAACTTCGTGAAGTGCATTACACCAGTAAGCTGTGCGTAAAGAGTACTAATTTTTTGATATTTGTTGAGCTCAAGTGTAAGAGCACTTGAGAAAAAAAACTATACCCTATCTCTCTACATTAACCATCCTGTAGCCTTCTTTAGATTAATTCACTGTGAGGTGAACATTATCTAATAAAAACTGAATTGCCAGAAGATAATTCGTTCCATCAGAACTATTTCGTGTAACCATATAACACTTATTTGCTCCGTACGTAAAAGAACCACAACAAAGAAGAAACAATTCAGTTGGATGAGTGCTGAATAAGCGCAAAAATTTAACTATGACAAAATAATATTCTCTCAGCAAAATTTAAAGGAAGACATTCGGATGATAAATTAATGTACACACGGCAGCTGAAAATGTCGAGAGAATGGACCCCGAAAAAATAAACTGGTGTAGAGTTGGTCGGGGAAACTGGATGCCATATTTTAAAGTAAAAAAAGTCTATAATAATTAAACACAGCCAATTCTAACACAATCCAGACAGACATAGGTCCCAAATTCTCAGGTCACAAAAATTTTGAAAATTGTCCTACAGACTAGGAAGTGGAGCACGTAGGAGTTAACAAATTGGACCCAGGAGACAAATAAATGACAGAGAGAAGAATACAGGAGTTAAAAATATCATAGTGATTTGTAGAATTGAAATGAAAATGAGTTGGGAATACAGCTATATTCTTGATGTTAGAAAAATAGCTAGACGATGACGTAACGAAAGATTAGTAGACGTCAGAGGAAGGATAGCAAATGTGAATGCATAAAGTTGAAAGTCGAAGTATTTTGAGAAGTCTGGCATAATACTTTAACAAATAGTAGACAGAGAATTCCAGATTCAGAACATAACGATGATGATAATTAGCCGATGTTCTCCTGAAGCTGTATACAGTGGTATATAGAAGACACAGCATGTTAATGAAGTGATTTGTAAACAGGTGGCATCTGTACAGTGTGCTGCCATGGGTAAGCATTGTAGGTAACATTTAAGTAGCCTACATATCAAGGCGGCAGGGTTACCTCAGTCCATTCATATTACGTGCCAGGTCCATGGGTCATGATCACGGAGTACAGCAGTCACCTGATCGCCAAAAGCTCTGCAACAAATGTATCATCCGAAGGGGAAGCTCAGATCTGAATTTAGAAATAATATAAGCAACAGAAAAAAGGGTGCTGAAGCACACACCGTCAAATGAAAATTCCCGAGAGATTTCAGTATAGTGCTGCAAAGCGTTTGAAAAGTAAGGGAGAGGTTCACCCCTACCCGGTCTCTGAGACGAGCTATAAGTCAGCTGGATAGCTTGCTCATTATGAGCACTGCCGGCGAAAAACAAGGATCTAGATTTTAGTCCTATTGCCATTTTTTAAAACTGTGATATCTATAAATAAAAAATCTAATGAATCGAACATATGGTTATTTATATAGAGTAGTGTATAAGAATAAATAAATTTGATTGAAGAAAGAGGCGGCGTATGTCTAGGGTCAATAGCAACCTTTACTGTCGTCAGTATTACGCCAGCCGGCCGCGGTGGTCTCGCGGTTCTAGGCGCTCAGTTCGGAGCCGCGCGACTGCTACGGTCGCAGGTTCGAATCCTGCCTCGGGCATGGATGTGTGTGATGTCCTTAGGTTAGTTAGGTTTAATTAGTCCTAAGTTCTAGGGGACTGATGACCACAGATGTTAAGTCCCTTAGTGCTCAGAGCCATTTGAACCATTTTGTATTACGCCAAACTCATACACTAAAGACCCTTCAAACGATGTGCAAACGCTAAAGGGAGCTGACGCATACGCCGTCGATGCCGAAGAGTGTAATAACACTATGAGAGTGAGCTCCAAAGAAACAGAATGACCGGTTTCTTGGAAGTGGCCAGACCGTGGCATTCCGGCTCATACTGGACTTTCTGATACATAAAGGATGTGTGTGTCGAATAACTGGACGGAAAAAGACTGAGTGCGGAGACGACGGAGTACTGGGTCATGCAATTTGGCATATTGTCATCACGGTCGTAAAGGACAGTACTGGCGGGACACTGAAGCGATGCTACAGGTTCGCACCTGTTTGCGTCGACGGTTGGACGGCGTCTGCTGCATGCTGGACTCTTGGTATTTCGTTGGTTTCAAGTCACCAGTTACCACGAAAATATCAACGCACACCTGAACGCCGTCACTGGCGCCGTACTAGGCAAAACCCAATCCTCCCGCAATTGGTCGCTCAGCCGTACTGGCTGAAATCTAGCGCGCAGAATCGTTGGGTGGTGTAACGAAGAAATACAGCAACTGTATGAGGTGCTAGTGTAAACAACATTTCTACGTCTAAGTATTGAGGAAAGATTTAAGAGCTTGAAGTGTTTCTCTCCCTTCAAACGACGATTTGTCGTATCTAAACCGGACAATACCTCGTGGCATGTGGCGAAGGACGTGGAAATCAGCATCAAGAAACGACTGATACATTTGCTCTTCAAACCTGCACATTCACTTATAGAACATTTCTATACCTATGTCAGATTGTTATGGTTCTTCAGCAACTACTACGGAATCTTCCTGGACTCGTACACAAACCAAATGGAGAGAGATTTACCAGAAACACGCCTGGATCCTTCTCTGACTTCTTCATATCATATCTGCATTTTCACATTGTTCACATATAGGGGCTTCACACCATACTGAATTCTTCAGATCAGATATCATGTGCAGTTCTTAATTCCAGACTAATGACCTCAGCAGTTGAGTCCCATAGTGCTCAGAGCCATTTGAACCATTTGAACTCTTAATTCCAATTAGTGATGTTTCGTGACGCACCTAATCTGCGTGGAAATTTTCGTTTTAGTCAGAAGTCTATTTCTTGGTTTAGCAATAGTCAAGAAACCTAGTGTGATTTTAATCCACGAGGAAATTCCGTTCAGTATACAATTCACTGTCAAGTGAAAGTTTCACAGTGCCCGTCAAAGGAAGGTGCTGGTCAAATCGAGAGAATGTTAAAAAGAGCCAAAAAGGATGGAAAGCAGTGATTTCGACGTAGCGGACTTAAGAGCTTAGCAGACACTTCGCCTAAGATACTGTTTCGGAAGCTGTAGGGATGGTATGTTAGTCACCGAGAACTACAACGTTGGCTGGTAATGGAGTCACGCAGGGAAATAGCACAGTCATGCGATATAAACTGGGTCAAGGGGCAGGGATTAATATGCCTTTATTCCGAATGTCTTGCCCGAAAATTGCATCGAGCACATGGAGAACCAACTCATGAGAGTAACGTCTTATATCTCTTAGCGACAATCAGGCTGAATGTTTTGAATCGTTTAACCTATATGAAGACATCAAGGATTATAATGCTATCATAGCGTCAGCAACTTGGGATGTTAAAAGTAATTGTACGAAAGTCAGGAAAATGTTTCTTCTTAGCAAGAGTAACGATAAAAATTGCAGCGTACGTGAGTAATGAACTCAGATATTCAGTTCTGAGGTCGAAGGAGTGAAGCACAAATGAATAAAATTCAAAATTATTATTCAATACGCCTCAATCAAGCATGTGCCGAGCAATGTTTTAAGGGCTGAGAAAGACCCATCGTGGTTTAATAGCTATCTTAGGAAGTTACTACGTTAGCAGAGAGTTCATCACAAGTTTAAGCGAGATCAAACCCTAGGTGACAAACAAAAGCTGGACGAAGCGAAAAGCAGAGAAATGAAAGAAGCGTTTAATGAATTTAAAATCACGGTTTTGCCAACAAAACTGACTGAAAGTCCAAAGAAGCTTGGTATTATGTGAAGTTAGTAAGTGTATCGAAATCATCTCAGCGACCTGGCACCAAAACGGAAGAGAACTAGGAGAAGGCTGAAAAACTGAATTTGTTCTCCCGGAACTGTTTTGCCGCGAAAAATCGTAACACGATTCGTAGCTTCTGCCTTCGCACGAACTCCGAATTGGTAGACATTGAGAAGTGATCGCGCAATAGAAAAGCAACTAAAATCGCTTAATAGCGTAAAGGTATCTGGAACAGATGAGATTATCGCGATATTTTACTGAAAGTGTATGAAAGAACTTGCAACGCTTCTGGCAGCAGTTTATCGTAGATCGCTGGAGTTACGCAAGATACCTAGCGGCTGGAAATAAGAAAATATCATTCCCGTTTTCATAGGACAGACGCACATAATTATAGACCCATATCGCTGACGCCTGGTGAAGATTTATGTAACGCTCCATGTTCGTGTATTGTCTATAGAAGTGAACACGGAGTCGCGCGGAGTGGTCGCGCGGTTAGAGGCGACGTGTCATGGATTGCGCGGCCCCTCCCGCCGGAGGTTCGAGTCCTCCCTCGGGCATGCGTGTGTTTGTTGTTCTTAGCATAAGTTAGTTTAAGTAGTGTTTAAGTCCAGGAACCGATGACATAAGCAGTTTGGCCCCTTAGGAATTCACACACATTTGAATATGTTCTTGAACAAGGATTCCGTAAGCAGGTAATCTGTGAAACTCAGCTCGCTCTGTTTGTTAATTATATTCATAGCACCGTAGACAAAAGCACTCAGGTTTCTCCGTGTCCCTCTATTTCAGGAAGGCACTGTATAGTGTTCAGTTCTGTCGTTCATTGAACAAAATATGAGCTTCTCGAGTGTCGCATGGAGTATCGGGGCAGATTTGTAATTATATACAGGACTTACCTGCAAATAGGACTCAATACGATGTTCTTGATGGAAAAAAATCGACAAATTTAATTGTAATTTCTGGAGTACTCGATGGGAGTGTTACAGGACCGCTGCTACTTACAATAAGTTCTGACGACGTAATGGCTAACGTTGGAGTCTCCGTGAGGTAACTCGCGGACGATGTTGTTGTCTATGGGAAAGTTACAACACTAGAAGACTAGCGAAATACAGGAAGACGTGCAGAGGATTCACGATTAGTGCACAGGCTGCTGGTTGGCCTTAAACGTAAACAAAATGTACCATAGTGCGCAAAAATAGGCGGAGAAATCCGCTACAGTACGACTTCATTATTGGTGACATATACTGGAAACATTAACTACTATAAATACCATAACGACGTAAAGTAGGATGAGCACGTAAGAAATATTGTGGGACATAGAGATTCTTGGCTGAGATTCATAGGAAGGATTTAAGGAAATGTAATTCATTCACGAAAGAAGTGGCATACAAACGCTTTTTCGACCGGTTCTTGAGTACTGATAACCAGTCTAGGACCCTTACCAAGTTAAAGTAATACACTGAAGATCCAAAGAAACTGGTACACCTGGCTAAAATCGTGTAGGGCCTCCGCGAGCACGCAGAAGTGCCACAACACGACGTGGCATGGACTCGAATAATGTCTTAAATAATGCGGGGAGGGGACTGACACCATGAATCCTATCCTGCAGGTCTGTCCATAAATCCGTAAGAGTACGAGGCCCTGGAGCCACTCTGCAGCAGTTGTGGACGTGTGGGATGCTTACGTACGTGTCAGCTGTCAGAGTCGTATCTAGAGTACCAGAGCTCTCATATCACTCCAACTGCACACGCCCCACAATATTACAGGGGCTCCAGCAGCTTGAACAGTCCGCTGCTGATATGCAGGGTCCATACCCGTGCACGTCCATCCGCTCGATACAATTTGAAACGGGACTCGTCCGACCAGGCAACACGTTTCCAGTCAACAGTCCAGTGTCGGTGTTCAGGCGCACAGGCGAGAGGTAAAGCTTTGTGTCGTGCAGTCATCAAGGGTACACGAATGGACCTTCGGCTCCGAAAACCCATATAGATGATGTTTCGTTGAATGGTACGTAGCCGGCCGCTGGTGGCCGAGCGGTTCTGGCGCTACAGTCTGGAACCGCGCGCCCGCTACGGTCGCAGGTTCGAATCCTGCCTCGGGCATGGATGTGTGTGTTCTTAGGTTAGTTAGGTTTAAGTAGTTCTAAGTTCTAGGGGACTTATGACCTCAGCAGTTGAGTCCCATAGTGCTCAGAGCCATTTGAACCATTTGAATGGTACGTACGCTGTCACTTGTTGATGGCCCAGCACTGAAATCTGCAGCGATTAGCGGAAGGGTTACACTTCTGTCAAACTGGAGACAGGGCAGCCTGATAGTGCACAGCATACCATAACAATAAAGTTAAATTATGATGTTGTGAGTGATAATTCACAAGTTGCAAGTATTTTTAACAATCACTTTCTGAATGTAGCAGAAAAAATAGGGTTAAACGGTTCAGTTGAAGAAGTAAAAAAATATGTTAAAAATGTCATTCCCCAGGACTCTAGGCCTTTGGACTAACATCCCCCACTGAAATTAAGGGAATTATAACTATACTGAAAAACAGGAGCTCATGTGGTGTTGATGGAGTCTCTAACAGAATTTTGAAGTGTTATTCTAATTTAATAAGTGGAGTCCTTAGCGATATATGTAATACTTCGCTGGCACACGGAATTTTTCCAGACAGATTGAAATACGCAATTGTCAAACCTCTTCATAAGAAAGGGGGCAAAAGTGACTTAAATAATTATAGATCAATCTCATTGCTGACTTCATTTTCTAAAATATTCGAAAAAGTTATGTATTCAAGAGTAGTCTCACATTTAAGTGAAAATAATTTACTCAGCATGTCACAGTTCGGATTCCGGAAGGGTTACTCGACTGAGAATGCTATTGACACATTTACCCATCAAATAGTACAAGCCCAAAACAACAAACTATCGCCAGTTGGTATTTTTTGTGATCTCTCCAAGGCATTTGACTATGTGGATCATGTCACACTCTTAGAAAAACTCAGGTTTTATGGAATTAAAGGCTATACACACAGTTGGTTTGAATCATACTTAATGAACAGAAAGCAAAATGTTGTGCTGAATAGCACAAATAATGTTGGGAGGGTGGTAAATTCTAGTGAACGGGGAGTCATCACAAAGGGAGTCTCACAGGGTACAATTTTAGGTCCTCTGCTGTTCCTTTTTCGTGTGAATGACCTTCCACTTAACGTTCAGCAAGTGGAACTAGTACTATTTGCAGGTAATAAATCCCATTCCAGAAAAAGCAGCTGAATATATTGTTAAGGAAGTCTTTCAGAGAATTATTAAGTGGTTCTCAGAAAATAGACTCTCCCTTAATTTTGAAAAAAAAACACACACACACACACACACACACACACACACACACACACACACACTATATCCAGTTCTGTACACCGAATAGAGTCAAGCCGACAATTGATGTAGCATATGTACAGGGCTCAGTTAACAGAGTAGATTTCTCCAAATTTTTGGGTGTTCGCATTGATGACAACTTGAACTGGAAGAAGCATATTACTGAGCTTCTCAAACAACGAAGTTCAGCTTCTTTCCCTCTTCGTGTAATCGCTAGTCTTGGTAATAAACAGATCAGCCCCCTAACATACTTTGCATATTTCCACTCAATAATGTCTTATGAATAGTTTTCTGGGGTAACTCACCACTTAGACATAAAGTGTTGATTGAACAAAAGAGAGCAGTGAGAATAGTTGGTGGTGTTCACCCAATGATGTCATGTAGGCACCTTTCCAAGGAGTTAAGTATTTTAACTGCACCGTCAGAGTACATATATTCGATAACGAAATTAGTTACAAATAATCCATCTCAATTCGCGAAGAACAGTGATGTTCATACGTACAACACTAGAGGGAAAAATGACCTTTCCTATCCCGTTATTGAAGTTGTCAGTTACTCAAAAAGGAGTACATTAATCAGCAACAAAAATCTTTGATCATTTGCCCAACAAAATAAAGTGTCTGTCAGGTAGCAGATCATGTTTTCAATCTAGCTTAAAAGTACCTCTAAACGTAGTTGCATGTGTAGAACAAAAAATTTCAGTATTATTCAGTTGTGTGTGTATATATCTTGTAATCTGACTTGTTCCGCATCATATTCACAAAATAACCTGGAAAATGATCTACGGAACATGACATAACTAAAACTATCTGTCACATTGAACGATTCTCTTCAGTCGTCGTTGGTCCCGTTCTTGCTGGATCTTTTTCCGGTCGCAAACACTTGTTCTCTTACATAGGCATTGCCGACCGCAGAGCCGTATTCTGCCAGTTTACATATCTCAGTATTTGAATACGCATGCTTATACCAGTTTATTTGGGGCTTCAGTGTAGAATAGATCCAACGTAAAGTGGAATGTTACCACAAGGGATCGTTTAGTCGCCAGAAGAGCTTTACGGAGGCGCTCACCGAACTCCATTAGCAGACATTAAAACAGAAGCGTTTTGCATCACCGAGACGTTTACTTTGAAATTCCAGGAGAGTATGTTCTAGGAAGATTCCTACTGCTCTCTCCCTCCCACATATATATATTACAATGAGAGAAACAGATAAATTAGAGGCGGTACGGAGGTTTACAGACAACCATTCTTCCCGTTTCATTCTTCTCATACGCCTTTCGGGAATGGCACAAGCAAGGGGGGCGACAGAAGTACCGTTTGACACACACCGTAAAGTGGCTAGTGGAGTATATATGTAGAGGCAAGCTTGACATCTAACTACAGTTCGTAAACAGTTCTGGATTTTAAACATGTCTTTGAGGACAGTTTTCTGCAGAAGTCTGTATGTTGTTGAACACTTACTATCTGCAAAGCACGAAGAACTACTAAGTCTATTATACTTTAAGAAAGTAGGCTTCCAAAGATACTAAATATTTGAAGAACGTCATGATTTACTGCCAACAATTGCTCAAGAAATTTCTTTATTGTACAATGGTATCGGTCTACGGACCGTCATAACATTCATAAAACATTTACGTCATACCAGACTATAAAATCATGGCGTCAGATATTATTATTTCGCTACATTGATTTTGTCGTTACTTAGAGCGAAAGTGGTTATTCTAGCAGCTCTTGGAAGTATATCATGACGTTATTCAATTACTTGAAGTTTAAAAAGAAAAATGTAAACTCTGATATCATGAAAAAACTGTAAATTCCTACATTATACAACAACGTAACCAGAAGGAATTTATCATTCTCATTATCAACAACGTTAGGCAATAGTAGCAAAGAATACTTTGTTTCTCAAATATCTGCCAGTAATACAATAATTTTAATTATTCTCTAGAGGAACAAATGATGAATGACAGCAATAAATATTTTTATTACCATACAGCCCCGGTTTCCCCATTTTTATATGATTATTCTACAGCAAATTGCACCTGCTGTAGGTTTGTACCGTGCTATAATGCTTCTTACGACTTTTTATAAGCCAAAGCGCTCCAGGATGATTTTAAGATTTGTTTGAGACACGATTGCAGCAGAATGTAGTCATAAGACATGATGCAACAATTAATTTACATGAGCAGTACTTTAGCAGTAGGTTTATTTCGAAATAATGTGCTCCTGATCTTCCCTTATAGCTCCATCTGGAATCTCTTGTTTTCGTCGACATTCTGAAAGACAGAATGGTTGGGAGAGAACTAACACCCGCGTCATTGCTGCTGTGAAACCTGCTGTATTTGCGCGTGTCTCTAAAAATTAGATTTACGGTATTTATTTCGTCACAGTCGCTTATTGGTTCAAATGGTTCAAATGGCTCTGAGCACTATGGGCACTATGGAACTTCTGAGGTCATCAGTCCCCTAGAACTTAGAACTACTTAAACCTAACTAACCTAAGGACATCACACACATCCATGTCCGAGGCAGGATTCGAACCTGCGACCGTAGCGGTCGCGCGGTTCCAGACTGTAGCGCCTAGAACCGCTCGGCCACTCCGGCCGGCACAGTCACTTATTCACTTCGACGATATTGTGTTTCGAGATTGAAGGGAGAGAATATACTGTCACCGACTTGCGTCTAGCTGAGAACCCAGCATTACCCGGACATGTATTTATTCCAGTCTTCTATTAGTCCATGCCTTCCTTCCCCCTCTTTCTGTCCATCTTCTAATCCCATCCCTCTCCTTCTGTCCTTCTGCCCCTCCCTCATATCTCTGTCTGTATCCTCCTCTTCCCATTCTGTCCATTCCCCCCCCCCCTCTCTGTCCATCTCTTCCTGACCCCTGTCTATGTCCATCTCTTCCTCCCCCTCTCCGCCCATCTCCTTCTATTCCCTCTTCTCTCCACATTATCACCTCTATCCCAATAGGAGGTCGCTGGTACTCGCCTCCACAGTATTTCTTTCCAAATAGTAAATAACATGATATGCACCAAGTTTGGGTGACTCGATCCAGAGGCGTATGAGGAGCATTTTACATGCAGCCTTACCCGTGTACATACATATCACATATATTTCACTCTATTTAGCATGTTGAACCCATATTTGTACACATATTTCACCTGTATCTCAAGCGGATTTCACTCTGCAGTTTCTTTTCGCGCCGCTCAATGTTTATGACGTCTTGTATCCCAAACTATGTGTTGTGCAGTGATGTAATTTTGCAGGAACATTCAGTGGTGCAAGTGTGAATACTGTCTGCAAAATGCGTCGCAAATATGGTAGCTAAGAAGAAATAGTAGTAGTAAAGTTTTACTGCATGAAAAGCGAAAATGTTGCAAGCGATAAACTGTTTTGCTTTCATGATTTTGCGGAGGTGTCAGAGAAGAAAATTTTTTTAAAGGCTTCAAGTTATGGGTAAAACTGGTTACAGCTCACTAACTGTTCTCATTCTCAAATAATGGATGAATATAGTCTGGCTATTTGCGCTTCGTTGACTACGCTTTTGTTTCACCCCCCCCCTTTTTTTTTGAGAGATAAGTGGTTCCATCACCAAAGTGATACTTTCCAGTCACTAAGTGGTATGTTTACAAAGTTTCGTTGAAATGAATGCAGTGGTTTAGGAAGAGATATTGGAAAATGTTTGATCGACTCCACAAGTGCCTTACTGCAATTAATGTTTACTTACTGTACGTCACTGGAAAATATAGTGGTAGCAGCAGAATTATTTCCGTCTGCCATTTAATAAGGCTCTTGAAATTTTGACTGTGATTTTTCTTAAAGAAATGCTGTCCTTTCTTTTGGCCTGGAAGTACTGAATGTTTGAACTACTATTTATTACTGCTAATATAAGGATACCTATAAACCTAATTATTCATTTTTAAATTCTATTTTGGAACAGGATATAAGAATATTAAGCACTATTTAATCGTAGTTTCGCTACACCTCCGACAAAGTTCTCTTATTGTGTACAATATATCATTCATTTGGCCCACAATAATTTTACCCAAAATCGAGAAATTTCTTCACAGTCCTTTTCCCTCTATTATGCATCTTATTGCCATTTTTCATTTATTTATCATTCACTACTGTTCCACAACGTTAGGATAGGGAGCGTCTTATAACATTTTAAACGTATCTGAATTCGTATAACTTTTCAAAATATTTTTATACGCATATTGATTACTTCACATTTCAAATTTTACTGATTTACATAATTTTATATGGCCTCATTACAGTCGTAAGAGACCTCAGAACCCAGGTAATCAGCTTTGCTTTACGCCAGAGTATAGTATGTGAAATATCCTCATAATGTAAAACAGATCTATAGCAGTACTAAGAATTCAATTTTTAACATTGTTTTTCCCTGCGAAGGCCACTGTTTTCATTTTATCAACTGATATTTTTCGGTTCATGTTATTACTGTCATCATCGTTGTCAGCAGCACCCAATATTAGTGACTTACGAGTTGCTGTGCACCACACCTAAACACGACAGATAGATCTGCAACTAGGGTAGATCATTTTTGAAGGGTACGAAGGCACATGTTTCCACGGTTTACTTTGCTTCAGACACTGATCTATGGCGACACGGCGGCTAAAGAAGTCATCAGGATTGGCATAGCAAACCTGCAACATTTCCGCTGCTGCCTCGGTTCGGCGAGCGTTTTGAATAGGTGAGAGCAGCAGTGGAAACCAGCAGACTGCGATCTTTGTTCAAAATATCATGCTGTGTTTTTAAAACCGATTCACTACTCTTCATCATTTTTTCCAGTGCTGTTTCGATTTCGACGTCGGTATTCTCCACTTCTCTTGGGATTCCCAGGTCTTCACAGAAAAAAGGACTGCCGCTTCTTTTCGCCATTCATACTCAAATGATCACACTGGAAGCTTTTTGCACTCCCTAACTACTGTGTCAGTTGACGTTTCATTGCTAGCGAGCTCTTCCACCAACTCAGTACAGATTTTAGCACCGTCATTCCTTTTCAGATCCCGGAAACTATTTACCACAAGTTACTCCTCTTTACCAATAGACTGCCCCATGTTGTTTTGGTATGTTACTGTCCCACGGTGCGGGTATTTCAATGTTTAGCACGACCGCAGACATACCAGGGTGTCCCAGGAGGAATGGTCAACATTCAGGGATATGACGGGAACACTTATTTGAAGCAAGAAGTTACAAATGGACGTACGCCCATTTCCAAATGGTTTAATGTACACTCATCGAAAAAAGTTTTGCATCACCCCGGTTCCCAGAGCTCCTGTAGATAGGCGTTCACTGTGGATATTGTATCACAGACACAGTCGCTTTGACTGTTCAGAGATGTCACTAAACCGGCCCAAAGATGTTAATAACCATGCATGAGCAGCCCCTATTTGACAGAGGAGGTCCGACAGTCGATCAGTTACAATAATTCCACCAGGAAGGAGGTACACGGCTCGTGTTGTCTGTAGTTCAAGCATGCCTAGACGGTCAATACCGCGGTTTGATTGCGTCCGCATTGTTAGTTTGTGCCAGGAAGGGCTCTCGCCGAGGGAAAGAGTCCAGGCGTCTCGGAGTGAACTAAAGCTATGTTGTTCGGACATGGAGGAGATACAGAGAGGCAGGAGCTGTCGATAACATGCCTCTCTCAGGCCGCCCAAGGGTTACTACTGCAGTGGACGACCGCCACCTACGGGTTGCGACTCGGAGGAACCCTGACAGCGACTCCACCATGTTGAATAATGCTTTTCGTGCAGCCACAGGACGTCGTGTTACGCCTCAAACTATGCGCAATAGACTGCATGATGCGCAACTTCACTCTCGACGACCATGGCGAGGTCCATCTTTGCAACCACGGCGGCATGCAGCGCGGTACAGATGGGCCCAACAACATGCCGAATGGACTGCTCAGGATTGGCATCACTTCTCTTCACCGATGAGTGTCGCATATGCCTTCAACCAGACAATCGTCGGGGACGTGTTTGGAGGCAATCCGGTCAGGCTGCATGCCTTAGACACACTGTTCAGCGAGTACAGCAAGGTGGAGGTTCCCTGCTGTTTTGGGGTGGCATTATGTGGGGCGGACGTACGCCGCTGGTGGTCATGGAAGGCACCGTAACGGCTGTACGATACGTGTATGCCATCCTCCGACCGATAGTGCAACCATATCAGGAGCATACTGTCGAGGCATTCGTCTTTATGGACCACAATTCGTGCCCCCATCGTGCACGTCTAGTGAATAACTTCATTCAGGATACTGACACCGCTGGAATAGAGTATCCAGCATGTTCTCCGGACATGAACCCTACCGACATGCGTGGGATACATTGGAAAGGGCTATTTATGGACGACATGACCCACCAACCACTCTGAGGGCTCAATGCCGAAATGCCGTTGAGGCGTGGGACAATTTGGACCAACAGTGCCTTGATGAAGTTGTGGATATTATGCCACAAAGAATACAGGCATGCGTCAATGCAAGAGGACGTGCTACTGGGTATTAGAGGTACCGGTGTGTACAGCAATCTGGACCACTACCGCTGAAGGTCTCGCTATCTGGTGGTAAAACATGCAATGTGTGGTTTACATGAGCAATAAAAAGAGTTGAAATGATGTTTATGTTGATCTCTATTCCAATTTTCTGTACAGGTTCCGGAACTCTCGGAACCAAGGTGATGCAAAACTTTCTTTGATATGTGTATATCGTTATTTGTTTTATGCATTATTCAGTACATTGTCAGGTTTACACACATACAACATTTAGTAAACATTACAGAGAACATTACAAAGTATCAATTGAAAAATACGTGTTTTTAAAATATTCACTCCAAGCATTATTGTACACGTCTCTTTACGTCTGTTGTACAGTTCGCAATAAATCTTAGAATATCCCTTCTCTTGGTAGAACACGTTGTGTTGCTTATCTGAATGCTTCTGCACGATCCCCCACAGGAGCAGCAGCGTCCATGATGCGACCAAGGAGTTCACCTCGAGTATCACCTTTCGTTTGCACACCTCCGGTTTCATTCAACCCCGGAAAGAAAAAGCTGTTGTCGTAACGTATGGAGAACTTCGTGGCCGCTTAATTGTATTACCACTACCCCTCCAGCAATTAGGGTAAGAGCGGTTGATAAAATGTGGAGGAACTATGTCATGCTAGTAGTATCTTGACGTGGTGATAGGAACGTACTCAACTCGTTCAGGAAACGAATTTTCCAAAAAATGCGAGTAATTCTGTCCCGTCATTCGCTCTACTAAAATGATTGAACCTTTTAAACAGATTGCCGACGATGCTGCACCAAATATTGATCAAAACACGAGGAATTGCTTATCTCTGTAACTTGTGGATTGTCCTGTGGCCATAGATGATCATTACGTGTCTTGTTGATTCCATTCTGTGTGAACATGGCTTTATCTATAAATAGAATTATTTGACGCAATAGCACTTAACCAGTGACAAAATCCAAGTTGTGTGCCGTTGTCCCCAATGTGAAGATTGTGGACACGCTGTATGTGAAATGCGTATACGTTTTCCGCATGTTATGTTAGCGATACACGTGTTCGTGAGGCATTGATACGTGCAGAAAATCGCTGAGAGGTAGCAGTAAGACTACGCTGCACCATTTCAACAATTTTTTGCTGCCCCTGCAAACGTTGTTGAACTAGACGTTCAGAGGAAAAATGGGAACTTGGAAGAATACCTACTTCACACAGTGTGCTGAAAAGTCTGGCAAACACTCTACGATCCGCAATTCGATGTATCGGAAAGCGCCGACTGTATTCTTCGACAGCAGCATGAGCCGTAAAGATACACCATATTTGCATATTTTTCATTGGTGTAGACGTGTAGCATTTCAGCCAGCACTTGTACAAACACAGTCAACCAATGATAGTCTCTCATATAGTATCAGTCCCTTACATTACTTCACTCACAACAGAGAACGGACAATTGCGCATTCAGGGGGCTGGTTTAATGGCAGACGGTAACCCCACGCAAAGAGGTTGAGAGCAACGAGGTACGTTGTGCCAGAATAAAACGTCAAAATGCCTGGGTGGATAAGACGCACATTGGAAGTCACTATCCCCAAAGCAAATATAGGAGAAGACAGGGTGAGTTGGACTATTTTTCTCCTTCAGCATAAAATTTGTGTATTTTTCAAGTTTTTGCCTTCTGGGAACCTATTCCTATAGAGTGTCATAAGAATTTCAGTGCAATTTATTATTGAGGGCGAACTTGAAATACAAAACGTATGTTGCAGTGAAAATAAACATGAGTGGTCCATATCGCCCGTAGGTGTACTGGGTGAGATGGAACAGTGTACTGGGAGAGATGGACCACATAAAAATGGCTATGCACGAAGTAAAGAGTCAATTAGAATTACGTATTACTATTTCGGATATGCTTTAATGAATGTAGAATTAGAATATCTATTTTCATCTCAAACAGTTTTATCAGTTTAGTATAAATCTTGATTGAAATTTGAATTTTCTAATGAGTCACTGGCTTTGTTCAATTCTTAGCCTATCTTTCTCTCACCGCTGCCATTACATTTATTACCAAATGTTGAATAACATCCATGTGACCATCATGAATGGAAAACACACTGACTCCAATCGTGATTTTTATTAGTTTTGTAATACATTGCAAAACACGTATCACATTCCTCTTCGTCGCATTAATCAAAGTTATTTTGATCATCTTCTACAATGTTTGCAACTCGTGGACACAGTGAGCTACTTACAGTATTTTTCTGTTTTTAGATACTTCAGGGCGTCTTCCTCTTCACTAGTATTTCACTTCGATGATCGTTTTGTGCCTTTTTGTGTTTCCTTTCGTTTCTTATCCATCATTTTCTTTAAAGTTTCAATATTTTCAGCAGAGATTAGCGCTTTGGATACAACTGCTGCCTTCCTCTTAAGATTTATGGTTTTATCGGTAGAAGGAACAGGTAATATTTCTTCCAAAGGTATTGGATAAGGTGTAGTTTTTGAAGTGGTAATCTTGTAAGCTCTAGATTTAGTAGGAGTAGAGAACAAGTTGTTCAGTGAAGGAATTTGACGTGCAGATAACTCTGGTCTGTAGATGTGCTTGCGATCAGTACGTCTTTTGATGAGCTTTGAAGTGGTTGTTTGGCCTCTGTGTGAGGTTCTGCTCTTCTATTTTTTTTGACAAAGACGTATCTTTCGAGAGATAGGTGTAGTCTGAGACTGCGGCCATCTTCAGCGGGATTATTCCACATGCTTGAAACTAAATTTAATTGAAATCCACCTCTTACACATAAAAAACAAGTGAGCCATCCCTCCTGACGGTCTGGGAGAGATGGACTACGCGACTTCTCTCTGCAGGTATAGAATTATGTGACCATTTTATGTTAGCCCAATGCCCACACATTCGTCATGCACACAATAAAAAAAGAACTGCGTCAATATTGTGCAAACGAAGACTTAATATTAAAATTATGTAACTACACGATAAAACTTTTCGGCTTACCAGAGCAAAGAACGTGATTTTCTCCAGAACTAACACGAAAATAACATCAACACCTTTGCACCACGTTCGTTCACAAAAGAACTTCCTCAGAAATAGCGGGAGCTGCTCTCTAGCGGCGCATTTGTGAGATACGCCACAGGTCCGTCTCACCAAGTGGTAAAACTCTCTGGGACTTATACTACATTTTTGTGTTCTGTCTCAGTAACCATTCGGAATAGGGCATATTTCCATATTAAGTTTTGTGCGTCAAATATCCAGCCATATCCCTGAATATTGATTATTCCTCCTGGGACCCCCTGTATTCTCGCAAGGAATAAAAAAAAATCAATAACGTAATTTAATTTTTTCGAGGTAATGATTAGATGTTTACGACTGCCTCTCGTATACTCTTCAGTTACTGTACGTCCTGTTGCAAACCGTTCTCTTTTCGCAAAATAAATGCGAAGTCATTACCATAACATTTTGATTAAGCATTCGAGGTCAGTTAGTTGTATCTCTGAATTTGCTAGTGTAAAGTACTTTCACTCCGTAGGAAGAGAATAAACCGTAGCCTTGTCTGACGCATTTGCGACATAAACGAAAGTTAGCGTATTTTTGCTGTATTCTACGCGATTTTTTTTCCATTGATCAAAGGGAAATCTTTCCTCCCTCACTCCAGATCTCTTTGCTGTCCTCAAATAGCTTCCTCCTATAAAAATGAAATTGGCTGTGAATTGCCGTGTAGTAAAGCCAAGTGACTCAGATGATTTTTACATAGTTGTTAAACACTTGCTGTCCTGTTTCACTTCCTGCTGGTAGTCTGAAGCCGCTAGTCGTTGTGAGAAAGAGTCTCCTCGCTGCTGGTGGGCGGTGGGGGGCCAGGACGCGCGAGATGGGCGCGGCGTGGTGCCGCTGCGATAATTATCTGGTCCAGTGTGTGCGAGCAGCAGGGCGCGAGGCTCCCGTCGCCTACCGCTCTATAACAGAACCGCTCTGGCGCTCACTCTAGGGAGCGAATGACGGCCATCAACCGTCGCCGCAGTGCCAGGGGCTGCGCATTTGTCACCGCCGACAGGTCAACTGCTGGCCTGCTTACTCCTCCGAGGTCTGGCAGAGATATAGTGCACCAGTTGTGGCAACGTTGCCTGTAACACGTTCACGATCTAGTTGTTATCTAACAACAAATGTCTATATTGTTATATTGGAATGTTGAAGTAATTAACGTGTGGTCTACTTCGGTTTCTGCACAACATTCGAAATAACACCGTATATCGACTTATATGTGCTATACCCGCCAGGGTAGCCGAGCGCGCTGCTTCCTGGACTCCGGTAGGCGCGCCGGCCCGGGATCTAATCCGCCCGGCGGATTAACGACGAGGGCCGGTGTGCCGGCCAGCCTGGATGTGGTTTTTAGGCGGTTTTCCACATCCCGCTAGGTGAATACCAGGCTGGGCCCCACGTTACGCCTCAGTTACACACGTCGCAGACACTTGAAACACATCCGCACTATTTCACGATTTCCACTAGACGCAGACAGTTGGGGTACACTGATTCCGTCCTGGGGGGTACAGGGTGGCGGCAGGAAGGGCATCCAGCCGCCCCTCAAACTAACATTGCCAATTCCGTTGTAACCACGCCGACCCTGCGATCGCTGAGGGACTATAGCGTAAGCGAAAGAAAGAATCGACTTATGTGCGCTTTCTTTATCTGTATGTAGGAACTGCTACCTCTCTTTATGCTAGAGAAAACGCTAGACACTAGTTATCATCTGTCTCGATAATCGTTTGTATTGACAGCCCCGTTATATTTGTATTTTTATGTATTGTATGTTTTAATGATATTATAACGGACTCTTTACCTCACTTATAAATAGAAGGGGAAGGAACGAATAAACGACTATGGAAAAACCAAAGTCTCACGTCATTATTTTTCTAGGTGCTACTCTACGCCACGTGAACTTACTCCGTTGCCAGTAACTTCAAGAAGCAGGCACATATGACGGGTGGCCATAAGGTTTTACTTATCACCTCAAAAACGAAGCTGCGACAGTGAAACTCGGTATAATCCGCCTCTTTATGTTCACGCTTCAATCTGACACATGCTTCCTGATAATGGCTGACTAGGCCAAGGCCTGCATTATGGCTATTCAGGAAACGTTCAACCTCGAAAATCACCTTACATTTGAAGCAAAAGCGTTTCTATCTTTACCTTCAGAAAAAGTTCTTTTCAATCTTGGCTTTTATATAGTCACATATCACACGACCAATTTGTGGCTGTGGCACATGATACGAAAAAAATACTGATATGTTAACTCTGACTTCTGACGTTCACGTGGTTTTGTACCCAATTATCGGTTGTATGTGCGTTATAGGGGACCATACCGTGGTTCAGGCCGAAAAAAATCAATTTTCGGTTTTCATCATATTTCGATAGATTAAGGTTTTATGGCAATACTCTGAAAAGGATTTTGCTGAAAAAAAAATTTTTTTCGAGCATTTAAAGAGCATTTTCCTACCACGTGTGTTTATGTGCCACGCGCACTTTTCAGTCGCCCACATTTCTGCATATATTTTAGATCTTTATATCCCATAGATTGCACGTTAGGTGTTTTTTTTTTTTTTTTTTTTTAGGAACAACTTTCAAACACACGGTTAGTTTTGTTCAAGTGTGATTGCGAGCAGTTGTTATAGAAAATGTGCAGGTATACTATGGGCAGGTCATTAGGAGGAATAAAGAAAATCTGGAGGCAATGAAGAGAGATGTTTGGGCCATATTCTTCCATAAGTCCTCTACTGATCATAAGCCATGTCATGGATTGTGTCCATCAGGAGAAAATTCTTGATGCAAATACAATAAGGCTCAGGCAATTGGAGAATCTTATTCTCACCAGCATTCTCTTCCTGCTGCTGTTATTACAGCAATTAAACCTATTTTCAGAGACTTGGCTCATCATGACCTTCTAAGGAAATGTGTGCACTGGCAGACACAGAACCCAAATGAATGTTTCAACAGCATAATTTGGAACCGCCTTCCTAAAACTGTATTTGTAGGCATGCATACAATGAAACTACGAGTTCATAATGCTTTATTACATTCAGTTGTGGTAATATTGGAAAGTGTTGGGTACTGAAGAAGGTGGGAATTAATCCTGGTGAAAACATGATCACTGGGTGGCAACATTGCAATAAAATGAGGATAGCCGATGCAGACAGGTCTACATCTAATATGGCAATGAAAGAAAGACAGACATCCAGGAAGGTGAAAAAGAAGGTGGAAGGCCTGCTAGAGGCTAAAGAAGGACCATCATATGCAGCAGGACAGTTTTAATTAATTGTAAGCAACAAATTTCAAAAGTTTTTTCTTTAATGTCAATTTCCCGAAATTAAAATTTTAATTACATATGCCCCATTATATCAGAAACTATCATAGATAAATGAATGAAATTTGAGAGACCCTGCATAACATAAAAAGCCACCTCCTGTACTACATTCACTAATATTCCCCCATTAGAAAGTTCACAAAAAAACTCAATGTTTCTTTAATAAATTTAAAAAAGTATTTCTTAAAAACTGTAAAATGGATAAAGTAGATGTAGTAAAATGTGAAAGGTCTCTGCTATGTAAGGCTGATTCAATAATAACGGGAAATTAGATTTTAATGTGATATTTTAGTATGCACGTCTATTCTAATTCAAGCAGCATCTATAGCGCTTGGAAGCACCCATATAAGGAGAAGGGAACGAAATGAAACTTCAAAGGTTTAGAGCGCATGTGATGTTATTTCAGTGGTTACAAAGACGAATCAAATTTACAAAGAACATGGCAGTATGAGCCTACTTATCAGTACGACGCCGGCCGGTATGGCAGAGCGGTTCTAGGCGCTTCAGTCTGGAACCGCGCGACCGCTACGGTCGCAGGTTCGAATCGTGCCTCGGGCATGGATGTGTGTGATGTCCTTAGGTTAGTTAGGTTTAAGTAGTTCTAAGATCTAGGGGACTGATGACCTCAGATGTTAAGTCCCATAGTGCTCAGAGCCATTTGAACCATTTTTTTAGTACGGCGTTGTACCCCCTCTAGTGTGGATGATTCGGATGCCTCTCCTGAGGCAAGATGAGTCACAACTACTGTACTGGTCCTTGATATCGTGGATACTGGTAATGTGAATATGAACTGCCCCGACCCAAGTTTTATCGAGGCACATCTGTGGATCTTGATGGCCACAGGAGTATTTCAACACCACAGCGACAGTCACAGAAATATTTGCCAGATGTGGATGAGCACTGTCATATTGAAAAATGACACCACGAGACTGTTGCATGAGAGATTACACAAGAAGCCGCACGATGTCCTTAACGTACAGTTGTGTCGTCAGAATTCCCTCGGTCACTACCAGCCGTGACCTCAAGTCATGACTGATGGCTTCCCACACCATGGCGGCAGGAGTAACACCGCTATGCCTCCGACAACATTGAAAGAATGGGACCTCTCTCCAGGTCCCCCTTCCCCCTACCCTCGCCGACAATGGTCATCGGGGGTAGCGCAGAACCTCGATTCATCGCTGAACAAAACGCGATACCATTCATCAGCAGACCATGCTTTACCGTCACATCACCACTGCGAACGCACCGTTGTATCGTGACGCTCGTGGCAGCCTACATATGGGACAAAAATTCTCTACTGTGGTGCTAATAGTGTCTGACCAATTTTGCGGGGTGGCTGAGAATGCTGCAGCGATTCTATAACTTGTTCACGGATGGAAAGCGCGGATATGATGGGTTACGATGTACGTCGTACACAGTACGATGCGATGGTCAAATGTGGTCGATCGGAACCTTGACGACGAAATTTCCTGCCCTCACATTCCCATGCCGCCCGTCATGAGGCCACTCTCACATCTTAAAGTCGCACAGGTCTGGGTTCGACCAACCAGCTAAACGGAGACACTCAATGAAGTCTCTATCAAACTCCGTCAGGTGGTGGTAACGATGTCTCACATGAGTATGCGCCATCTCCTTGTCCTTCACAATGAGCACTCAACATTCGATGCTGTTCAGCCCCTTAAAAACCTTACGAGACCTGGCAACAATAATGAAAGCGAACAACAGTAATGTTCTCTGGTGGCCGCTCGTCCAATCACAGGGAACTGGTACTCCAGTGATTTGCGTACCTATTGACGGTGTGCACGTGTACGAAGTTACAATGGCATCCGACCACGTACTCCGGGAGCGCATTTGACAAGCTCGAGCATGACATTCGTGCGGTCAAAGATGCAATCTTAGCTGAGTTAAGTAAGATAACTAACTGTTGAGCTAAGCGCAGTCTGTGACCACTGGTCAATTGGGGTATCTCAAACTCAGATGAAATGTTTACCGGATAAGAGCGAACAAAGGCTTGTTGACACATCCTGGAGGGGTACTTGAGTGGCTGCCTGTGACAGACCTCGTAGCTGCCTTTGTTCTAGTACTCTGGGAGACAAAATGATGCTTCGCGTGCGAGAGAGAATTACGTTGATATTCGCTTTCGTCATTGCATATCCCATTTCAGTTTAATTATTGCAGTCGATTGTATCTCTTAGTTCATGAAAGTGATATTGAAAATCTCTTGAGTGAGATTTCTCCAAAGGCCGCGTGATATTCAGACACTAGTCCGTGTTAATATCATCCTGCTCGTTTACTTCATAAATGCTTGCAGGGTTTCGTGTGTTTCTGTAGTTACGAAGTTTCGTAAATAAGCGTGTAAAGACTTTGAATTTGTGTTTCTTATCACAACATTCGTGTGAGTTCATATGCTGTGCTTGTGGACGTTTTTCTGACGCACATTTCTTGGCTATTCGGGAATTTTGTTGCCCTAAAATTCGTGGCGTGCTATTAACTTCCTGGCGAGGAAATTCTTGGTAAAATAGAATTTTTGCATACCACGGCTAGTCAGCCCCAAGTCCTTTGTCTCATCAGATAGTGAGGTTTTTACGAGATAAGAATTCTCTCTCGTATTATATCGGAAGTTGTTATTTGAGTCAATTTCGGGGCATTTTTATCTCATTAATTGTGGGAAACCGAGACCTGCGTGCCGGTTATATGTAGAGTGCAACAGAGTCTCTAGTGTGGCCTTACAGTATTATATGTACGTTTCGTATCGAGTAATTTCTATTATTAATTCTGCGAGGGTTGAATGAAAAGTAATGTCTCCACCTTCGTTAATTGGGTTAGCGTGGGAATATTTTAATAAATCGAACGCAGAAATAATCCTTAGAATGTGATCTTTAATTACCAATATTCACTTTTCCGCATAATCACCAGCCAATTGGATACATTTCTGCCAACGATGAACAAGTTTTCTGAAGCCGTCACGGAAGAAGTCGACACTCTGTTTCCGCAACCACAGTCTCACAGTTCTCTCGTAATGGTGTGCCCACGTTTCGTCTCCTGTCACAAGTGTATGGAGAAAGGTGTCACCTTCATTCTCATAACGCGAGAGGTGTTCCTGGCAAATTTCAATTCTGTGCGCTTTCATTTCAGTAGTCAGCATCTGGATTACCCATCGTGCAAAAATCTTCTGATAGCCAAGCAAAGCAATAATGTGACAGGCACGTTCTTGTGAAATGCCAATTGGGCTTTCAATTTCCCTCTGAGCGATATGACGACCGTCCTGAATCGATCTGTCAACATTTTGCTTGTGAAACTCGGTGGTTAGAGATGGGGCCCCTCCACGCCCGCACCGACGTGGTGACCAAACCAAAAGTTCTACTGTCACCTCCGTAAACATGTTAGTTGTCTAGTATGTGGATCATAGGATGCTGGGCTGTGACGTTGTCCGTGCGTCTGGGTAAGGCTACGCATTAACACGGTCCATCAGGTGATAGATAGTGGACGAAACGCGAGTGAGGGTAGCGATTTGAAGAGCAGAGGAAAGAAAGTGCCATGGCTCGTGCCGTGGGAAAAAAACCTCTGCGACAGTGGGATGGGTAGTAAGAGCAGTAGTGGCTTACTAGCTGCGATAGTTCATGCAAGGTTGGATTTGTTAGTATAGGTATCATGCATCATTACCATGACAAGCGATGGCGATGTGTCCCAGTTGTTGCTGCTGCTGCATTCCTGGAACAATCAAGATCGTTATACAGTAGTGGGAGATCGGCCATAGATCATCTCACTGTGTGGGGGATGTGTGGAGCTTGTTTGCATGCAGTGTACGGTACGGCTTCCCTGTGTGGTGCCAGTTATTCGGCAGTGTACTCCAATCCAGCTGGATATCCAGTAATGGGTCTGATAAACAGGAGCTCGGTCTTCTAGTGAACAGAACGGCTTCGCACTTGTCGACGTTTACTCTAACACGCCATTTCTCCAACCAAGGCTCGGCCACTCTGAGTGCAGTCTGTAGGCGTGACGTAATGTTTGATGGTTTCCAATCTTGCGCAAGGATGGCTGTGTCATCCGCGTAGATTGCCATCATTGTGTTGTGTGTGGTTGGGAGATCGTTTATGCAGAGGTTAAACAGCAGGGGCCCTAGGATGCTTCCCTGGGGTACTCCCGCGTGTATACCGTGTTGTGTTGATTGTTTTCCCTGCACGTCAGTGTTGAAACTCCTGTCTGTGAGGTATGAGTGTATTAGACGCAGCAGCCCGTCAGGGAATCCCGCGTCGCTGAGTTTGCGGATGAGGCCGTTGTGCCATAGACGGTCGAAAGCCTTTTCGATGTCCAGGAACACTGCCCCTGTAGCTTTGTTTATGTTGAAGCCATGTGTTATATGTTCAACGACCCGTAGGAGTTGTTGTGTTGTGGAGTGGCGATTCCTGAAGCCGAATTGCTCCGGTCTCAGGATGTCATTTGTTATGCAGTGCCTAGTGATGCGTTTGAGAATCACCTTCTCAACAATCTTACTGAGCGAACTCAGAAGGCTGATGGGTCGGTAATTTTGTGGGAGGCTGTGGTCTTTCCCCGGCTTCCTGAACATCAGGACCTTGGCCGTCTTCCAAAAGGCGGGGAAGTGTTGGTGTTTTAGTATGGCATTCGTTATGTGTGTTAGGTACTCAGTTGCTTTATCCGTGAACTCCTGGAGGACACGGTTTTGAATGCCATCATGACCAGGGGCTTTCCTAGCAGCGGAATGCATTATAGCCCAGGAGACTTCGGCTGCGCTAGCATGGCGAATGTCGTCGCGCGATGGTTGGGCTAGAATGCGTGTAACCTCTTGGTCAGTAGCAAGTGTGAACACTGGATCTGATGGTACCAGGTTCGGTGTGAATGACGCTGCGAGTGTTCGAGCCATTAGTTCTGCTTCTCTTCCGCTGAGTATGCAGGTCCGTCAGGCCCTTGAAGCGTTGGGGTGTATATTTTCTCCCTGGTGAAATGTCGGGCTAGCTGCCACACGCCAGGTCGTGCGGTGTCCAGTCCTTCGAGTTTTTGATTCCACTGTTGTGTTCTATGTGTTTGTATTTTATCGTGTATGATGCCCTGTAGTCTGTTAATGTGCCGTTTGAAGTACGGACGCCTGGTGCGCTGCCATTGTCTCCTGAGGCGATTCCTCATTGAGATTAGGCCCATGATTTCCTGGGGCAGGGCCGCACTGCGTTGTTGTGAGGTGCGATCAGGTATGGTGCCTGCCATTGCGTCCCGGACGGCGTTAGTGAGGGTTTCCACTGCCTCGTCAATTTGTCCTGTTTCGTTAATTTCGTGTATAGGTGGGATGTGGCTATCAAGCGTTTGCTTGAACAATGTCCAATTCGCACGCCCGTAGTCCAACATCTTGCGTTGTTCTGTGTGCTGCAGTGTTTCCTCGATGTATAGTATTACAGGTTGGTGGTTTGAGGGCAGATCGTTTTCAACGGCAACGTTGAGTGTCGCTGTAATGCCCTTGATGAGGGCCATGTCTATCACGTCTGGCCTGTGTCCCCTCTGATAGGGAATGTGCGTCGGTTCAGCCGGCGCTAGTGTAATGTAGTTTCTACCTAGCGAATGTTCGTACAGTTTTTTGCCGTTGGGATTTCGTATGCGTGAATTCCATTCTGGGTGTTTTGCGTTCAGATCTCCAGCGACTATTACTCGCGGTGAAATGTTGAGTAATGTGCTGATATCGCGTGTTGAGATGCCTACAGGGATGTTGTATACCGATATCAGCGTGGTGTAGGCTCCGTTGAACTTGACTCTGACGGCCGTAGCCTCGATTTTTTCCAGTTCAGGGAGCTCTATGTTTGTGTGCTCAATGTCTTTGTGTATGACGATTGCAGTTCCACCTGCCACGGCGTCGCCCGGTCGGTCGGTACGATAGACACAATAGCCAGGAAAGTTTAATTGTTTGTGCGGTTTAAGTTTAGTCTCGCTCAGTAGCGCGACAAGGATTCCCTTGCGCTCCATGAACGCGGCAAATTCTGCCCTTTTGTTGTGGATCGAGTCTGCATTCCAGAACAGGATCCGTGATAGTGTATGCGGGTCTGCGTTATGGGCCGGGTGTGGTGTATTATTCATGTAAGAGTGTGAAAGAGTGTTGTGATGGCAGTGTGTATGACAGCCCAGTATTGCCCGGGTTCGGCGCTCATGAGCTGGGTGATGAGTGTAGTGACGGCCGTCAGCACCTTGGTAAGGATTTGAACGGTCGTGTGTCGGGGGAATAGTGTTTCCAGTATTCCCCCAGGTGGTGTGCTGGTGTTGGGTGTGGCAGCCTGAGGTGCACTCGGTGGTTGCTGTCACAGGAACTCGGTGGTTGCTGTCACAGGACGTCCAAATCTTTGTTTGTCACGCAGGTCAGATGTTCCCGCTTCAACATCTTTAAACTTATTCGCCCAACGACGCACAGTACTCACACCAGCACAATCACCATAAACTGCTTTCATTCTCTGATGAATCTTCTTCGGGGTGACACCTTCTGCTGTCAAGAATTCAATGATTGCACGTTGTTTAAATCGCATCGAGCAACTGGATCTGTAGAGAAGAGGCTACGAAACAAGCCAGTACCTGCCGCATACCAGTGCTGCCAACTGCTGAAGAGTTACAAAGGTGGAGGCATTACTTTTCAGTCGACCCTAGTATTTTTTGAATACAACATCTACATGAAAACAGACTTAGTGAGTTTTGGTTACAGATTTCCCTCGTTTCTGAATACTTTTCCTGTGGCGAATAATGCCCGAGATGTGATGAAAACTTCTGCCTTCGGCTGGAAGTATTTGAGTATAAATTTTGTTGGGAGGGAGTAATATACTTGTACTCCCCTTTCGTTTTATTATCCTATTTCGAAGGTTTATTTCAACTTAGTCATCACCTGACATACATGTCTGCAACTTCGTTTCTTTTTTTATTAAGACAGATCTTTTGTCTTAAGCTTTTGATCCAGAGAGTTAACACAATATGATTCGGACTAGCAAATGAGAAAGATTTGGTAATTACGCGCTCTGGAACAAGTCAGTTCATTGTGCAGTTGCTGGTTGCAAGGCGTAGTACAGAATCGCTTTCTTTTAGTACATTTAAAATGATGAAAACATCAACAGCTGCATCAGAATGATTTATTAATCACGACTATTTTTTCGACATTATACTTATATCTTTAGGCGACAGACTACTGAGATATCAATTGATTAAAATTGCTGTAAGGGTAAATAATTGACTTCCTCTATCTTCCTGCCCAAAACTGGCGTCATTAAGTACGCAACTGTCATCTGGAACAGGAGCAGGACGTTACCCGGATGCCCGTGCTATCGGCACGTCTTCTCAGCGCACTAGTGCACTAGGCTATGGCTGGTGGTTCAAATGGCTCTGAGCACTATGGGACTCAACTGCTGTGGTCATCAGTCCCCTAGAACTTAGAACTACTTAAACCTAACTAACCTAAGGACATCGCACACATCCACGCCCGAGGCAGGATGCGAACCTGCGACCGTAGCAGCAGCGCGGCTCCGGACTGGAGCGTATGGCTGGTGGCTTGGGTGGATGTCAGGAAGGGTTTCGGAGTCAGGAAAAGTGTAAGTAGGCTGTTTAGGTTTTTATGTTGGTAGCGCCACGTAGTGCTCTGTATGAAAATCACTGACTGCGCTGTGTGCAGTCTGTGGTTGGTTGGACTGATTGTTCGAATATTCGGTTGTTTAGCGTTGGGCAGTCGGAGGTGAACCGCCAGCGGTGGTGGATGTGGGGAGAGAGATGCCAGAGTTTTGAGAGGTTACTATGAGTGGACGATCTGGAGGTGTGTCCGTCAGAAAAAGGAAATTTGTTTAATTGGATGTCACCAAATTATATATATATATATATATATATATATATATATATATATATATATATATATATATATAATGACTTTTGAACTCTATTAAGGTAAATACATTGTTTATTCTCTATCAGAATCTTTCATTTGCTAACTATGCCTATCAGTAATTAGTGCCTTCAGTAGTTACAAACTTTTATTTAGCTGGCACTATTGGCGCTCGCTGTATTGCAGTAGTTCGAGTCGCGAAGATTTCTGTGAGGTAAGTGATTCATGAAAGGTATAGGTTATTGTTAGTCAGGGCCATTCTTTTGTAGGGATTACTGAGTGAGATTACGTTGCGCTAAAAATATTGTGTGTCAGTTTAGTGATGATTAGAATAAGTAAAGAGAGAACTGCCTGAGAACGTTTAGTTTTGCTCAGCTGTTTGAAAATCAAATAACGTAAGAATTTTTCCAGCACTGTCATTCTTTACGTACAAAGGGGAAGTTTCAAAAGGGAACCTATTGAATGGATGGTGAGTTTAATTTTGGACGCCAAACAACGGGATCATAAGAATCCGTTTTCACTACAATGGTGCGAATACTTAGAGTTATTAAAAGTGAAAATAAATACTCGTATCTAGAAATCTAATTATTAGTATATTCCACACTTCCACCAGTCTCTCTACGAGTACTGTTGTCATCCATTTGAATCACTGACAAAACATCCAACATTGTCAAATGGTGCGTATTGCAGAAAGCTCGGATTATCATCGAGAGTTTACGCAAAGAGTGCACAGAGAACATATAAATACAAAAAATCTTTCACACATAATTTAGTGATTACTGATAAAATAGTTTAGTGCGTGGATATGGTTTTTTTAATTGCGCGATTAATACGATGAACCAAATGTTCTAAACACATTTAAATCTCTGTCCAATCAAAATGGCGATGAAATCTGTCGCAGAAAAAAAAAAATCAATTATCAAATGGTTCAAATGGCTCTGAGCACTATGGGACTTAACATCTGAGGTCATCAGTCCCCTATAACTTAGAACTACTTAGACCTAACTAACCTAAGGACATCACACGCATCCATGCCCGAGGCACGATTCGAACCTGCGACCGTAGCAGTCGCGCGGTTCCGCTCTGAAGCGCCTAGAACCGCTCGGCCACAGCGGCCGGCATTCAATTATCTTGCTCTAATGTTATTAATAACTAAATGAGGGGGCCTGTCGAAGTTTCTTTAAGATAGGATATGGAGGATTTGGAGGTGGGTAGGTATAGTACGATAGCAACTCGGCATTGGAAGAGTTGACGCGATATACGGGACTTGCGAAAAAGTTCGAGGCATGTGTGGTGAAGCGGGAGTACGGGAATGGTTACTCTCGGAAAGAGGTAAGCGAAGAAATTCAGTTAGAGGCTGGTGAGGAGTTCGTGATGCGATGACAGCAAAGGATTCCAAGAAGGAGATGGAAGAGACTGGAGGTGGAATGCGAGAAGCAACGACTGCCGCAAAACAACACTTGCACTTATCTGTACAAAAACGCAGGCCCCAGTGGTCGCAATCTGAGCTGCAGGTGCAAGGGGGCCGCGCTGCAGCTGCCTTCTTTGAGGAGGGGGAGGAGGCGGCGGCGACGGCACGGCACTCGCTGCGGAATCCCTGGCGGCCGTGACCCCGCCTGGATGACTCACACGGCCGCAGAGGTGCTGGATATCGCCAGCCTGATGACTGGAAAAAACTGCCGGTGCGCGCTCGGCGCTGCGTCGCTGATGAATTCCGAATCGCAGGTTGTTTGTAGGAGGCGGCTGGCGTGCCCGATTGATCCTCCCCTTTCCGGTAATTAGGCTTGTTTCGGCGCCTAAACACACAGGAATGACGCGCTTCCGGCGGCCGGTATCGGCGCGGTCATCTCGCTTTGTTCACCTGTTGGCGGCCGCTCTTAATGGCGAGTCGGAGCCGCCGGGGCCCCGGCGGGCACCTGGCGTCGCTGCCGAGGTACGCACGTACGGCCGGCTACGCGCCGTGTGTGCCGTCCGCGGGCTCACCAATTACCGCTTCTAATGACAGCCGTCGGATAATGCGCCGTCGAGTCGCATTAGCATTATCTTCACGATAATCAGCTAATATCCGGGGTAACTGTCATGTGTGGCGCGGATGGCAACCAGATGGACTGAAAATGACTCCAACACTCGCCACTTCGTTGTCATGTGTGTAGGTAGCGAACGTGGGGGCATCTGCCCCAGGAATTGTAGGTGGCAGATCGGAGGATCCTTAAACAGAATATACTGGTGGATGTGGTGATGCTCCCATCTAACGAATTAAGAGTCACCATCCGTTCACATTGTTAGCTGCAGCCGGCCTATGTGGCCGTGCAATTCTAGGCGCTTCAGTCTGGAACCGCGTGGTTGCTACGGTCGCAGGTTCGAATCCTGCCTCGGGCATGGATATGTGTGATGTCCTTAGGTTAGTTAAGTTTAAGTAGTTCTAAGTTCTAGGAGACTGATGGCCACAGATGTTAAGTCCCATAGTGCTCAGAGCCATTTGAACCATTTGTTAGCTGCATTGGTCCGCAAAACGAACTCGAATATCTACCCTTCAAAATCAATTCTTTCCTGTGATTTTGTCCATTACAAATGGTTCTTTGAAAGTCTGTGACTGTGAAACCAGTGGACTTGTTTGTGAATAACTTTCCTGCTAACAGTCACGATTTGCTTTTATTCATATTTTACACGATGCATTGCGGAAAATGATTTCCATTTCCAAGTGTGTTTTCTCATTGTACCAGGCGTAGAAGTATGAAACCGGAATTTGGCTGCAATAATGACAAAAATGGTTCAAATGGCTCTGAGCACTATGGGACTTAACATCTGAGGTCATCAGTCACCTAGACTTAGAACTACTTAAACCTAAGTAACCTAAGGACAGCCCACCCGGTTGGCTGTGCGGTCTAGCGCACGGCTTTCCGGGCGGGAAGGAGCGCCTGGTTCCCGGCACGAATCCACCCGGCAGATTTGTGTCGAGGTCCGGTGAACCGGCCAGTCTGTGGATGGTTTTTAGGCGGTTTTCCATCTGCCTCGGCGAATGCGGGCTGGTCCCCCTTATTCCGCCTCAGTTACACTATGTCGGCGATTGCTGTGCACTTTCCCCACGTACGCGTGCACCATAATTTACTCTACCACGGGGCTACACTCGTCTGGTGTGAGACGTCCCCAGAGGGGTCCACTGGGGGCCGAACCGCACAATAACCCTGGGTTCGGTGTGGGGTGGCGGAGGGGTGAAGCGGACTGCGGTAGTCGTCGTGGGGTTGTGGACCACTGCGGCTGCGGCGGGGATGAAGCCTCTCCGTCGTTGCTAGGTCCCTGGTTAACGTACAATACAATACAAACCTAAGAACATCACACACATCCATGCCCGAGGCAGGATTCGAACCTGCGACGAAGCAGCAGCGCGGTTCTGGACTGAAGCGCCTAGAACCACTCGGTCACAACGGCCGGCGCAGTAACGACACATTTGTTGTTTGAAACTGATGAACATTATTTTATTCAAAATAATCTCCAGTGCTACTTATACATTTGTCCCAACTCCCCGACAGGCTATGAATGCCACGCCAAATAAACAGTTCTTCTTTTGAAGAGAACCAGTCAATGAGCCATTTTCGTACATTTTCATACGAACTGAACTGTTGTTCAACGAAAGTGTGTCCCAGTGATGCAAATAGATGATAATCGGACGGAGCCAAGTCTGGAGAACATGCCGTGTGCCATAGTTTTTGCCAGCTGAACGCTCGATCGTTTTCCTGACCCCTTCCGCTGTATGTGATGAGGCGTTATCATGGAGCAATATGACTTTGTGTTGTCTTTTTCCATATTTCGGCCGTTTCTCACGTACTGCTCGATTTAAATCGACATTTGTTGCTGGTGGCGATCAGTATTAACGGTTTCACCAGGTTTTAGCAGCTCATAATAGATGATAACCTTCTGATCCCACCAAGCACAGAGCATTCTTTCCAAAACGATTTGGTCTTGCAGTGGATGTTAATGGTTTGCCTCGATCCACCCTTGATTTACGGCTCTTAGGGTTCTCAAAATATATCCGTTTTCCATCACCTGTCACTATTCGACTATTCTTTTGTATTTGGCGAGCAGAATTTCACAAGTAGTCTTTCGATTTGCTTGCTGTCTTTCATTCAGTTCATGCGGAACTCATTTTTCCACTTTCTGCAGCTTTCCTATAGCTTTCGACCGAAGAGAAACGGCTTTCTGCGTCTCTTTCAGTTGTTCCGCGAGTTCATGTTGAGTCTGAGTATCATCTTCATCCAATAAGGCCTGCAATTTGTTGTCTTCGAACTTTTTAGATGGTTTCCCGCGCTCGTCGTTTCTCACGTCAAAATCAGCACTTTTGAATTTTTTAATCACTCGAAACACTGTGTTTGTTCGCCGAAAGCTTCGACAAGCATTCGCCTGCGATTCTATAGCAAATGTGGATAGTGTTGAGACAGCAACCAGCCACAAATTTATTTTCAGTTCATTTATTCAAAAGGTACCGTTATCGGTTTTGAATCATTACGATTCATTTTCAGACGGTTTTCATGCTTTCATTACAACATGTGGTACGTTGTTTTACAGATTAATTGTCCTAAAATATAAATAATACATAATTATAAGCACGCCACACAGATGGTTGCGTTACAGATTTGCATTGGATGTGACTTACGTGCAATGTCGATTCGGAGTATTTGTTTTCATACTTTCCGTCCAACAGATGTGAATACATTCCCACTGCATTCGTTTTGCTGCACACGTAAATTTTGCACACTAAACGCTTTAGATTTGTCACAGAACAGATTTCTAACATGCACCACATGTGTTGATACTTACGAAGTGCTTACAAACATGAGTATCAAAAACGCTATGCTATATCGTAATATTATAAAGATGTCCCATGTTTGGAAAAAGATCATATATTCACTTACGCAACTGAAACGCCTTCTACACTAGTACAAAGAGACATTGATTTTGTGAGTTTTAGAGGGAATACTGTTACATTAATTATAAAGTTGTTCCATTTTTTTAGTACTGTATAGGTAAGACAGTACATTATTTATTTACATTTAGCATCATGAGAATAGTAGTAACATATAAATTTGCTACTTCATCTGCAGATATGTGTAGGAATATTATTTGCTTTGGAGGGTGGAAAATAATTCTTGGAAATTTTTCAGGAAAGGGGTGTCATTAAGGATATACATTCTGTAGCAGTTTTATTCAAATTAAAACAGAAAACCAATCCTGTCCTCAAATCGCAGCTCGTAGGCACAAAACTCGACCTGTTTACAGGTTTGAAGCAGATATCGATGTCGGAACTTGGGTTACTGTGTGTTGACATTAGTCGTCAGCCGTTACAGGAAGCAGATGGCACTGCAGACGCGGCCTCACGGGGCCTGCACACGGCTAGCAGCATCTATAGCGAAATTCCGGTTTAATACTTGTACACTTGGTAATACGCAGAACCTCAGACATCGAAAATGTTACGTAAAACTGTCATATGAATAAAAAAATAGTGTCTGCTAGCTGAAAATTTATTTATAAAAGAGCCCAACTCTTGGCGTTTTCAGAGAACAGACTAATGCGTAACTGTAATAAAACGCAATGCATAAATGCCTGACACAGGACTTCTATAAAGCCGAAAATTTGTCACTGAGCTAGACCATTTTAAATTCTTCGGTCCAGGCGTAAATGAAAAGCACTCATGGCAGTATCCCATTCAATATCTTGGGCAGCAACTGAATACTGCTATCTTCCCCTCAAAACTACTTCTGATTAAAACTGCTGGGCAAGCTTCTTGTTAGGGTCCCTTGCCTCAGTCTCTAAAAAAAGAAACGCTAATAGGATCACTTTGTTGTCCGCCTGTCTATCTCTCTGTCCGACTGTTAAGAAACCTTTTCATCAGAAACGAATAGACGTATTATGCTCAAATTTATGTCACTTACTGAGGTCCGTAGTCCCTTGGCGATGTAAAAATTTTAAGCTTCTAAGTCAGTGCAATCCAATGATACGGCCACTTACGTCACGTATTTTGATACTCTAAAACTGACTCATCAAAAGCTATAGGCTGCCTCCTTTTGATCTGGAATCATGAAATTTGGCAAGAATCAAGATCTAGTAGTACAAGTAAAGAAAAAATTCGAAATTGTTAATTTTTCATTATACAAGACGAAAAATAATTTTTGTCACTTTCTATCCGTCTGTCTGTCTATTTGTCTGTTAAGACCCTTTCTTGTGTGGAACAGGTGCTCTGAATTCGAATTAAATGGGAGCATCACAACATCCACCAGCATATTCTGTTCATGGATCCTCCGTTGTGCCATCAGAATCTATAGGGTACTTCCAGCTGAACCAGAATCGTGTAATTTGCCAAGATGTAAGGTTTCAGAGTTCACGTAAAGTATAAAATACGAAATTGCTAGTTCGTAATTATATCACACGAAAAAAAATATTTCTTTCGTCATTTGTTATCCGGCTTCAAACATGAAGTTAAAACATTCTCGAAAGTCTTGCAGTCCATGGGACCGATATCTTGCAGGTATCGATGTAGATAACCGGCAAAAATTGGCAATAACCTCGATTCCCGGCATGGATGAACTGTCTTACAAACATAATTAAGTTTGTGCGGAACCCTCAGTATGAGAGTCCCACTTGCACCTGGCTAGTTCTCTTTCTTTTCTTTTTTTTAAATTTGTAATAGTGTGCTTCTGTAACCATCCTGCTTCAAAGTACGTCTCATTGTAGTTGCTGTACAGCCTGCATTCTGTAGCAGAAGTGTAATCGTCGAAGTTTATACGTCTCTCCGCGGAATGCTTCATTGAGTTTCTCTAATTGCGTAATGTTTCCAAAACATGGAATAAACTGTTCTAAACGCAACAGTATCGTCACCTCTGAACTGCATCTCAACAAAATGATTAATACTCTCTCGGTCTACAAGAAGAGAAAGCTTTAGACTAATATTCAGGATGCAGAAAGAAATATTCTAATTCAGATTGCTGTACAGTCAGTGAACAGTGGTCTCTACGAAATATGACTAGGCTACTTTTGAAGACGTTACATGATTAAGCTACTCCTGAATGTGTTACTTAGCTGCGTAAACTGCCAAACATGAAATAGTACTAAAATTCCCAAATGTGACGCCGGCCGAAGTGGCCCCGCGGTTCTGGCGCTGCAGTCTGGAACCGCGAGACCGCTACGGTCGCAGGTTCGAATCCTGCCTCGGGCATGGATGTGTGTGATGTCCTTAGGTTAGTTAGGTTTAACTAGTTCTAAGTTCTAGGGCACTAATGACCTCAGCAGTTGAGTCCCTTAGTGCTCAGAGCCATTTGAACCATTTTGAACCCAAATGTGACGCACAGAAATTTAATCTTGCAGTTTCTAAAATTAACTTTGCAACCGTAAACAAGTTATATGATAGCTCATTAATGATGTTTATTGTCTTAATACCGTACTAGAAGGTCGTATACTACAACTAGAGCTCCATAGTACGGCATCTGTTTGTGTATTATGTACGACTTAATTTCAATAAACCTAACTTGTTAATCTACAGGTATTAATAACAGAATACAAGAAACAACTATCTGCGATACACTCGACAGCTTCGCAGTCAATCAAAATTTGAAGCGGCTAACTGTAGTGTGTTAAACTGATATATGGTTATTAATGGCACTTCTGGATTATGCGGAAAAGTTACAAATTATATCTGTTCCCTAATTACAACACGCAATAGTTTGTCTTGGCCGTAAAGTTGATTGTTACCTGGACAGCGTAACCGCTGCTCTGCTGTGACCAAATACCTGGAGTAAATCACTGAACTGCATGTACGTGCGAGAAATCACAGAGCTGCATGTAAATACTTGCCACGACTCAAAACGTTCGTAAATGCGTATCAGCAATGTTCTGTAAACTTTACTCACAGCCATTGAGGTAAAAGGTGACAGCCCTGGATTAAATAATTTAAAAAACTTTTTTAAGCTAAGTTAAATTGGAACTCAAAATCACACAGATAATTGTAATTATACGATATTCTTGCTTTCTTTAAGCATTGTCACAAACAATGAGACCCATACAAGCATAAACCAACGAGATGTCGGTACAGGATTTTCACAAAATTTGCTCTTTACTTTTTTTGAAATGCATTTACAAAGGGATGAAGAACGATGTACCAATTTCCTGAATACATGACTGGTAATCATGAAATGGATACCAAGAAAAGACTGTCGATTGGCATTTCATAAAAAAAGACAAACACCAAACTAACAGGCCTTGAAGACCCAACGGTACCGACCGGCCGCCGTGTCACTCTCACCCGTTAGACGTCACCGGATGTGGATATAGAGGGGCATGTGGTCAGCACATCGCTCTCCCGACCATATGTCAGCCGCTACTTCCCCATCAAACCTCTTCAATTGGCCCCACAAGGGCTGAGTGCACTCCGCTTGCCAACATCGCTCGGCAGAGCCAGTGGGTGACCCAACCAAGTGCTACCCAAACCCGACAGCGCGTAACTTAAGTGATGTGACGGGAACCGATGTTACCACTGCGGCAAGGCCGTTGGCATCATAATTTCATGCTTCCCGTAAAAACAATTCGCGGAATGAATAACTATCCAGGCTTAAGCGGGTATTACAATTGGATCTCGCAGCAAATACAGAAATTCTGTTAGATACACTTTCGAGTCACGTTAATGTGACCACCTGCCAAGAGCCTGAATAACCACATTTTGCAGCGCGAGACGTGCTGGAAGAGGCTGGTTCAAATGGCTCTGAGCACTATGGAACTTAACTGCTGTGGTCATCAGTCCCCTAGAACTTAAAACTACTTAAACCTAGCTAACCTAAGGACATCACACACATCCATGCCTGAGGCAGGATTCGAACCTGCGACCGTAGCGGTCACGCGGTTCCAGACTGTAGCGCCTAGACCGCACGGCCACTCCGGCCGGCGCTGGAAGAGGGTCAGTGAAGTTACGGAAGGTACCGACAAGATGTGCATTCATGCCGATTCCAGAGCCGTAGCCAGCTCCGCTAGTTTTCTCGGTTGAGCATCCATGGCCCGAACAGCGGCAATAGAGTTTTTTAAACCGCATCAAGGAAGAAAAGTGGCAGGATGTTTATAGTGCCAATAACATAGATAACAAATATAATGCTTTCCTTAACACATTCCTCATGCTCTTTGAGAGTTGCTTTCAGCTACAACGCTCTAAACGGGGTACTAGCAGTAAAAGGCAGCCTGGGCGGCTGACTAGTGGGATAAGTTTATCATGTAGAACAAAGAGGGAATTGCATCAAAATGTAAGAAGCAGTCATAATCAATCTACAGTAGTCCATAACAAGCAGTACTGTAATGTGCTTAAAAATGTTATTAGGAAGGCAAAGAGTATGTGGTTCGCAAATGGAATAGCTAATTTAAAGGATAAAATTAAAACCATATCGTCAGTTATGAAGGAACTGTCTGTTCAGCAGCACAAGGTTGACGATATAAAGTCAGTTCGTAACAAAAATATTTCTGTTACTGATTAATCAGATGTATGTACAGTATTTAACAATCATTTTCTGAGCATTTCTGGTGAAATAAGTAAAAATTTATTCCCTGCAGCGAATCATGTAACTCTCTTGGCAAATGCCTTTCCGACATTGATGTCTGAAACACTCCTCTGTGATACAGACAAGCGGAAGATTGAGTCAATAATTAAATCACTGAAGGCTAAGGACTCTCTTGGATATGATGGAGTGCCTAGCAGAATATTAAAGTACTGTGCTTCACATGTTAGCCCTGTATTTAGCCATATTTGTAATTTTTCCTTTAGGAATGGTCACTTTCCTGACTCATGAATAAAGCCGCTTTGTAAAAAGGGAGAAAGGGATAGACAATTTCAGACCTATTTCTATGCCATCAGTGTTTGCTAAAGTTATTGAAAAAGCTGTGTATGTACGGATAATTGATCATTTTATATCACACGATTTGCTATCAAATGCACAGTTCGGCTTTATATTTATATATGTGATACGACCTCTAGTATTACGGGTCTGTACGCGAGATTTCCACACTCCTAAACATCGCTAGGTCCACTGTTTCCGATGTGATAGTGAAGTGGAAACGTGAAGGGACACATAATAGTACAACAGCGTATAGGCCGACCTCGTCTGTTGACAGTTGAAGGAGTAGGTCTTAATGTGTAATCGGCAGACATCTGTCCAGACCATCACACAGGAATTCCAAACTGCATCACGATCCATTGCAAGTACCCTGACACTTAGGCGGGAGACGAGAAAACTTGGATGTCATGGTCGAGCGGCTACTCATAAGCCACACATCACGTTGGTAAATGCCAAACGACGTCTCGCTTGGTGTAAGGAGAGTAAACATTGGACGACTGAACAGTGGAAAAACGTTGTGTGCAGTGACGAATCACGGTACACAGGTGGCGATCCGATGCCACAGAGTGGTTATGGCAAAAGTCCGGTGAACGTCATTCGCCAGCGTGTATAGTGCCAGCAATAAAATTCGGAGGCGTTGATGTTACGGTGTAGTCGTGTTTTTCATGGAGGAGACGTGCACCCCTTGTTGTTTTGCGTGGCACTATCTGAGCATAGGCCTACATTGATGTTTTAAGCACCTTCTTGCTTCCCACTGTTGAAGAGCAATTCGAGGATGTCGATTGCATCTTTCAACACGATCGAGCACCTGTTCATAATGCACGGTCTGTGGCGGAATGGTTACACGACAGTAACATTCCTGTAATGGACTGGCCTGCACAGAGTCCTGACCTGAATCCTATACAACACCTTTGGGATGTTTGGAACGCCGACTTTGTACCAGACACACCGACCGATATCGACACCTCTCCTCAGTGCAGCACTCCGTGAAGAATGGACCGTCATTCTCCAAGAAACCTTCCAGCACCTGAATGAACGTATGCCTGCGAGAATGGAACAGAAATGACACTGTTATTCATAGATGATAATCACACAGAAGTCACCGCGATTCATGGTGGCCCCCAGAAGATTGTATAATGCGGGACATGAACGGTAACGCATGTTCTTCAAAGTGCTCCCATGCTGGCCTCAGTGTTTGTAAGGAGTTTTTGTGGCAGTGCGTTCCATTCCTCGAGCTGCGCGGTTGAGAGCTGCTGGGTGGTCGTTGGTGCAAGTGGACGTGCTGCAGTACGTCTTCCCATCGCATACCACACGTGCTCGATGGAATTTAAGTCGGTGAAGTGAGTAGGCAAGTCCATTCGCCGAATATCTTCTACTCCAAGAGCTCCTTCCCCTATGCTGTTCGATGCGATCGCGCATTGTCATCCATAAAAAATGAAGTCAGGGCCGAATGCATCCCTGAAAAGTAGCTCAATAACGTTTATCCGTGAGTATATCGTATTCAAAGATCTGGAGATCAGTAAGACCATGTAACATTATGCCTGCCCTCACCATAATACCTGGACCACCAAAACGATTATGTCCGACAATGTTGGACGTACGCTCATATGGCGAGAGGTGGGAACACTCAGGAACATGATGCTCAGAGCAGAGATGCAGTCCTTGATACTACATAAAGTGTGACTACTCGATGTCTTGTAACTGTGATCTACACACCTCAACAAAAGTATGGAATATCATAGAGTTTACTACAATTATTTCGTATAGCACACACATTGAGGTTTGTACTATACTTTATTAACAAAATTAACATAATTACTTCCGAAAACAAGAACTATTTTAATTAGTCACAAAAAATCATTACAAACAATTCATGCTCTCTTCTAAGTGTACATCTTGAGAACAAAACCAGTGAAAATCTTTATCTCGAGATGATGATTATCAATCTTTAGTAATGAGTTTGTCCTCCCCTCACGCAGGTGAGTTCTTCCACCCTGCGAGGAATTCTCTGGATGAGCCCATCAAAATTATCTTGGGGTATGAGTCCCACTCCTCAGCGGCAGTTTCATTGAGGTCCTGAAGATTGACAGGTGAATTCGGACGCTGTGCAATGTCCCCCTTCAACAGGGCCCATGCATGGTCTGGGGACTGCGCTGGTCAGTGCATTTCATTGATGTTGCATCTTTGAAGGTACCGAGATACGGCTAGACGGTGGTGCGGTCTTGCACTGTCATCGACTAGGTTGAAGTTGTCAGTGACTTTACATCTGTAGGGCCTTACAATTATCTGTAGAACCTCTTGCAGCTATCGGGGACTAGTAAAATTGCCGTAGATGGGAATTAGAGCGGTCTGGCGTCCCATCATTATTGCTTCCTAGAACATTACGCTTCCACCTGCAAACGGATGGACTTCCTGAACGTATCGGCGTTCCTGGTGTCGTCTAACGCTTCTCCAAACCCTGACACGTCTAGTGTCCGGTCGCAAACCAATCCTGGTCTCGTCAGCAAACATGACATTACTCCATTCTCCAATTGTCCAGTGTTTATGCGCAACAGCCCATGTCCATCGATTGCCTCAGTGCAAAACATTCGTATTCTGAAATGAAGAACACCGTGATGCAACCTGCATTGTTTGATCTGAGATAGGAATCCCTGTTGCCTAAGAGAAGTCATTTCCAACATTTCTAGCAGCTAGAGTTGGGCACCTGCGAGCCGACAGTTGGAGGAAACGAAGCTGCATTTGTTTTGCCATAAGAGAACGACCAATGCGAGGTGTATCGTTCACAATTGCCATCTCTCGGTATTTTCTCCACGCCTTAGATACACCACTTTCAGTGACGCGTAACCGATCGGCAACATCTTGCTGTGTATAACCTGCTGAAAGTAAGGGCACTATTTTGACTATATCAAAGTGTTGTACGCTTCTCGTGGCATGATACTGCAGTGCGCAATACAAACTGAATGAAGCGTGACTCCTTTGATTCGTAGGTCTAAACACTGCATATGAGGTGCCTTTTCTTTAATTCTGGACATATGCTGGCTTACTTTCATAGATAATCCGCTGTCAAAACTTGCAAACTTAAAAAAATATATGTTTCTTCAAGGATATTTTAATGGTTTGATCGTAAGAAACATGTCTTGGTGATTGCACTCCAGCATAATCTTGGGGTCTGTGTTAAGAGCTGTGCGGAGTGGCCGCGCGGTTTGAGGCGCCATGTCACGGATTGCGCGGCCCCTCCCGCCGGAGGTTCGAGACCTCCCTCGGACATGGGTGTGTGTGTGTTGTTCTTAGCATAAGTTAGTTTAAGTAGGTGTAAGTAGTGTGTAAATCTAGTGGCCGATGACTTCGGCAGTTTGGTCCCTTAGAAATTCACACACTTTTGAACATTTGTGTTAAGAATTTCTCACATCTGACCCCTAATATTGATACTTAGAAGCAGACACTTTGCCTGTGAGCAGTGACGTTGACGCTGTACAGATATTCTAGGTAAACCCACCTCACTGAGGGAAGGTGAGGTTAACTATCAAATGGCTCTGAGCTCTATAGGTCTTAACGTCTGAGGTCATCGGTCCCCTAGAACTTAGAACTACTTAAACCTAACTAAGCTAAGGACGTCACACACATCCATGCCCGAGGCAGGATTCGAACCTGATACCGTAGCTGTCGCGCAGTTCCGGCCTGAAGCGCCTAGAACCGCTCGGTCACAGCAGCCGGCCTTTAACTATCCCTTGGACTACTGTCGTGAGCATGCATTTAGACCTCTCCTCCCCACCACATGTTCCTCGCAATCTGTGGCATTATCATGCTGTAAATTAACAAAGTGCCGTTTCTGATATGATTGCTGGTAGCTGACATAATGAATGAAAAATAGGCATGCTGTCTCTGTAAACACAGTGAACGTTATTGTAATACTCTGCTATATCTCTGGTATCCGATAGCAAGGGCTATACCCTACGATGTTTGCTGTCAATAGCGTCACCGGCAGCTGGTTAGAGGCTGGCCTCTGACGTCAAACCAGAGATAAAATTAGCCGGCCGGTGTGGCCGAGCGGTTCTAGACGCTTCAGTCTGGAACCGCGAGACCGCTACGGTCGCAGGTTCGAATCCTGCCTCGGGCATGGATGTGTGTGGTCTCCTTAGGTTAGTTAGGTTTAAGTAGTTCTAAGTTCTAGGGGACTGATGACCTCAGATGTTGAGTCCCGTAGTGCTCAGAGCCATTTGAACCATTTTTGACAAAATTCAGCTGCTAGGCCTCTGTACGATACTCCGAGCCGTATCTACATCTACATCTATACTCCGCGAGCCACCTTACGGTGTGTGGCGGAGGGTACTTATTGTACCACTATCTGATCCCCCCTTCCCTGTTCCATTCACGAATTGTGCGTGGGAAGAACGACTGCTTGTAAGTCTCCGTATTTGCTCTAATTTCTCGGATCTTTTCGTTGTGATCATTACGCGAGATATATGTGGGCGGTAGTAATATGTTGCCCATCTCTTCCCGGAATGTGCTCTCTCGTAATTTCGATAATAAACCTCTCCGTATTGCGTAACGCCTTTCTTGAAGTGTCCGCCACTGGAGCTTGTTCAGCATCTCCGTAACGCTCTCGCGCTGACTAAATGTCCCCATGACGAATCGCGTTGCTTTTCGCTGGATCATGTCTATCTCTTCTATTAATCCAACCTGGTAAGGGTCCCATACTGATGAGCAATACTCAAGAATCGGACGAACAAGCGTTTTGTAAGCTACTTCTTTCGTCGATGAGTCACATTTTCTTAGAATTCTTCCTATGAATCTCAACCTGGCGCCTGCTTTTCCCACTATTTGTTTTATGTGATCATTCCACTTCAGATCGCTCCGGATAGTAACTCCTAAGTATTTTACGGTCGTTACCGCTTCCAATGATTTACCACCTATGGCATAATCGTACTGGAATGGATTTCTGCCCCTATGTATGCGCATTATATTACATTTATCTACGTTTAGGGAAAGCTGCCAGCTGTCGCACCATGCATTAATCCTCTGCAGGTCCTCCTGGAGTACGTACGAGTCTTCTGATGTTGCTACTTTCTTGTAGACAACCGTGTCATCTGCAAATAGCCTCACGGAGCTACCGATGTTGTCAACTAAGTCATTTATGTATATTGTAAACAATAAAGGTCCTATCACGCTTCCCTGCGGTACTCCCGAAATTACCTCTACATCTGCAGATTTTGAACCGTTAAGAATGACATGTTGTGTTCTTTCTTCTAGGAAATCCTGAATCCAATCACAAACCTGGTCCGATATTCCGTAAGCTCGTATTTTTTTCACTAAACGTAAGTGCGGAACCGTATCAAATGCCTTCCTGAAGTCCAGGAATACGGCATCAATCTGCTCGCCAGTGTCTACGGCACTGTGAATTTCTTGGGCAAATAGGGCGAGCTGAGTTTCACATGATCTCTGTTTGCGGAATCCATGTTGGTTATGATGAAGGAGATTTGTATTATCTAAGAACGTCATAATACGAGAACACAAAACATGTTCCATTATTCTACAACAGATTGACGTAAGCGAAATAGGCCTATAATTATTCGCATCTGATTTATGACCCTTCTTGAAAATGGGAACGACCTGCGCTTTCTTCCAGTCGCTAGGTACTTTACGTTCTTCCAGCGATGTACGATAAATTGCTGATAGAAAGGGGGCAAGTTCTTTAGCATAATCACTGTAGAATCTTAAGGGTATCTCGTCTGGTCCGGATGCTTTTCCGCTACTAAGTGATAGCAGTTGTTTTTCAATTCCGATATCGTTTATTTCAATATTTTCCATTTTGGCGTCCGTGCGACGGCTGAAGTCAGGGACCGTGTTACGATTTTCCGCAGTGAAACAGTTTCGGAACACTGAATTCAGTATTTCTGCCTTTCTTCGGTCGTCCTCTGTTTCGGTGCCATCGTGGTCAACGAGTGACTGAATAGGGGATTTAGATCCGCTTACCGATTTTACATATGACCAAAACTTTTTAGGGTTCTTGTTTAGATTGTTTGCCAATGTTTTATGTTCGAATTCGTTGAATGCTTCTCTCATTGCTCTCTTTACGCTCTTTTTCGCTTCGTTCAGCTTTTCCTTATCAGCTATGATTCGACTACTCTTAAACCTATGATGAAGCTTTCTTTGTTTCCGTAGTACCTTTCGTACATGATTGTTATACCACGGTGGATCTTTCCCCTCGCTTTGGACCTTAGTCGGTACGAACTTATCTAAGGCGTACTGGACGATGTTTCTGAATTTTTTCCATTTTTGTTCCACATCCTCTTCCTCAGAAATGAACGTTTGATGGTGGTCACTCAGATATTCTGCGATTTGTGCCCTATCACTCTTGTTAAGCAAATATATTTTCCTTCCTTTCTTGGCATTTCTTATTACACTTGTAGTCATTGATGCAACCACTGACTTATGATCACTGATACCCTCTTCTACATTCACGGAGTCGAAAAGTTCCGGTCTATTTGTTGCTATGAGGTCTAAAACGTTAGCTTCACGAGTTGGTTCTCTAACTATCTGCTCGAAGTAATTCTCGGACAAGGCAGTCAGGATAATGTCACAAGAGTCTCTGTCCCTGGCTCCAGTTCTGATTGTGTGACTATCCCATTCTATACCTGGTAGATTGAAGTCTCCCCCTATTACAATAGTATGATCACGAAACTTCTTCACGACGTTCTGCAGGTTCTCTCTGAGGCGCTCAACTACTACGGTTGCTGATGCAGGTGGTCTATAGAAGCATCCGACTATCATATCTGACCCACCTTTGATACTTAACTTAACCCAGATTATTTCACATTCGCATTCGCTAATAACTTCACTGGATATTATTGAATTCTTTACTGCTATAAATACTCCTCCACCATTGGCGTTTATCCTATCCTTGCGGTATATATTCCATTCTGTGTCTAGGATTTCGTTACTGTTCACTTCCGGTTTTAACCAACTTACCGTTCCTAATACTATATGCGCACTATTTCCTTCAATAAGAGATACTAATTCAGGAACCTTGCCCTGGATACTCCTGCAGTTTACCAATATTACGTTAACTTTTCCTGTTTTTGGTCTCTGAGGACGGACGTTCTTTATCAACGATGATAATGTCCTCTCTGGTAAGCCGTCAGGTATTTTATCGTTTCGCCCAAGGGGGGTCCCTCTAACCTAAAAAACCCCCGTGTGCACGCCACACGTACTCTGCTACCCTAGTAGCTGCTTCCGGTGTGTAGTGCACGCCTGACCTGTCTAGGGGGGCCCTACAGTTCTCCACCCAATAACGGAGGTCGATGAATTTGCAACCATTATAGTCGCAGAGTCGTCTGAGCCTCTGGTTTAGACCCTCCACACGGCTCCAAACCAGAGGACCGCGATCGACTCTGGGCACTATGCTGCAGATATTAAGCTCAGCTTGCACTCCGCGTGCGATGCTGGTTGTCTTCACCAAATCAGCCAGCCGCCGGAAGGAACCAAGGATGGCCTCAGAACCCAAGCGGCAGGCGTCATTCGTTCCGACATGTGCTACTATCTGCAGCCGGTCACACCCAGTGCGTTCAATGGCTGCCGGAAGGGCCTCCTCCACATTACGGACGAGACCCCCCGGCAAGCACACCGAGTGCACACTGGCATTCTTCCCCGACCTACCCGCTATTTTCCTAAGGGGCTCCATAACCCGCCTAACGTTGGAGCTCCCTATAACTAATAGGCCCGCCCTCTGTGACTGTCGGGACCTTGAAGGAGAATCGGCCACTGGCCCAACAGGCGAGGCATCCTGTGGTGGCTCGGAAACGATGTCATCACCACTAGGAAGCACCCCGTACCTGTTGGAAAGGGGTAAGGCAGCTGCCACGCGGCCAGATCCCACCTTCGCCTTTCGGCCAGGCACGCGCGAGCCCACCACTGTCCGCCATTCACCCTGGAGTGATGGCTGACCGGTAAGATGCTCACTGCCGGAAGACGCAGCGACATCAGGGGTTCCATGTGATTCCAAGGCCACCGAAGTAGGCATAGGTCTCACCACAGTTGCCCCAACGCCACTACGAGCCGACGCCTGCGCCTCGAGCTCGATGAGCCTAACAGACAAAGCCTCCACCTGCCCCCGAAGAGTGGCCAATTCTCCTTGCGTCCGCTCACAACAACCACAGTCCCTACACATGACTATGTTTACCCTACTCTATACGGTGACAAATTCCCAAGATAATCTTCTGATGAGCTACTCTGATAATCAAGAAACACTCACTGAAGTCTTTATCTCTCGTACACCGTACTTTTCTTGAGTTAGCTGTTTAGTGGATTTCAACTGGACGGGTTATTGACGGATTTGCTTGAACCCTGACTGGATAATTCTATTGTAAAAAAGAATGTGTTGCACTGAGGCGGGTGTGGTGCTGGCGAAGAGGGTCGAACTTAGCGTCTGTGTGCGGACAGCTCACCCGTTCAGACAACATGGATCCATAATTAATGAAATTGTGACACCAACAGCAGCCAATTCGAATGCAACAGCGCAGACGACAAAAAGAATAACGAAAGCAACACCAGAAAAATCGGATGTAATAACAGGCACAACAAGAAGGAAAACGACAGCATCTGCTTCAACTTCAAAAGCAAATTCCTGGACAACAACAGTAGCAACAGCTTATACTGCAGCAGCTCATCAACAGGATCCACCACCACAATTCATAAGACGAAGATTGGGCCTCATACTACAGCGTCTGCAGCTCTACTTTTGGGGCGAGTAGCACAACCGACATTGTTAAACGATGGGGTTTCCCATTATTTGCTAACCGTTCTAATTGTCTTCTACAATAATTACGCCCTCTCAATAAAGCAGAGTCTTTAGATTTGCTTGAAATCCGTAGTTTTCTCTCTAAGCACTATGAACACCAAACACATGTTGTAGTAGCTACGCTCACATTTTCTCGTTGTGACATCAAATGGCCAATCATACAGTGTATGTGGCAGGTCATTTCAAAGAGCTGACGCGTAATTGTCTATTTTTGTGTGAAAATCAAAATTGTTAACAGTTCTGTGATGAATCGTTAGTGCCGGATGTAATAATCGCATATGCATTCGACAAAGAAGGTTGTGCAGAGGCACTAAAATTAACATATCCCGTTCTTGTAAATGTACTAACAATAATAAAATCTTTTGAAATGTCAGATGGAGCACACCACCGTTTTGCGGAAGAGTTTAAGCTTTCGAATGCAGAACAGCAAAAATCGATGAACGTGAGTAGACCCCGTAAAAAGCGTTCTCATTCACGACACAGTAAGCGTGAATTCATCACGTTCATCTTCGTTATCAAACTCGGTATTCAGATCCCCACGTCCATTTGGGGCAAAGCCGAAACAATGAATCAGCAGCGGACGTATTGGCTCTGAGCACTATGGGACTCAACATCTGTGGTCATAAGTCCCCAAGAACTTAGAATTACTTAAACCTAACTAACCTAAGGACATCACACACATCCATGCCCGAGGCAGGATTCGAACCTGCGACCGTAGCAGTCGCGCGGTTCCGGACTGAGCGCCTAGAACCGCTAGACCACCGCGGCCGGCGGACGTATTCGATTCACAGTCTTGATGTAGTCCTTCTACTGCCAAACAGCAAAGA